>NC_141161.1:86655656-86935656 GCF_053477565.2 Lygodium microphyllum | reverse complement strand
ATATCAAGGAGAATTACTACACATATAATAGGAAAGCAATATCTAAAAACATAAAATGTCAGTGTGTGAGTGCGTGTGTGCACGCACACACAAAAGATATATTTGTACATCCTGGTGACTTTTAAATTAAAATCTCTGAAGATTCAAACACCTAGCTAGATACATGTATGTATGTCCTTGCATTCAACGTGTGTGGGATTAAAAGTGTAAGTAACCAATGATTGATGCTTGCTAACCTAATCTTCAAGGTAAGAAGTAGTTTTACAATATTGTGTGTAATATGAAAGATATAGTCATCCAAAATCAACTTGAATTGTGAGCATGGTGTCATAGGATTTACCCTCTTCATAGGATTTACCCTTTAAGGCTTGCATTAAAAAAAAGAGACCTAATATTAATAATGCCTTTTTCTATTTTCCTATAGAATTTAGTAAAATTTGAGTTTCTAAGAATAACTCAAAATTGAATTCAAATTGGGATTTTTTTGGAGTAGAAGGCATGATAGATATGTTTTACACTTGTCAAGGTTGAGAGTTTGGCTGTTTCCATGTGCTTTATTGGCAGAGTTGTCTCCAAGAAAAGGTTAGTCTTCAACAAAAATTGAGCTTGTGTTTAGTAGATTCAAGCTAAAGCAAACTCCATTATATTGGTTTGCAACTATGCCATAGGTAATTGATTGAACATAATAAATTGAATAACTATATAACAAAAGGATATAATCACCATACTGCATATAAATGTATCATATGTGGAATGTGTATGATATATTATAAAACACGTATAAGACATATAATGAGGTATCACTACAAGGATATGGAGGTATAGCAACGGCGCTTTTCGATGCAAAATAGCGGTGCCACTATTGTCGCAAATAGTGATACTGCTCAGACAAAAAAAATGCAGGCTGAAACCCGAGCGCGTTATTTTGCGCGCATACACGAAAGAGAGAGCGAACATCTTGCATTTGAGAGGGATAGGGAGATAAAGAAAAAAAGAGGGAGAATGAAAGCTTCTCACCACCGCCGCTGCCGTTCGTAAGAAGAGGAGGAAGTGTATGGATGACGAAGAGGAGCAACCGTCGCGAAGAGGAGCCGCCAAATCCATCTTCGAGCCTTTACGGTGAGTAAATTGTTCATTCTTGCTTTGTTTTTGTGTTTTCTCTTTCTCTTTTACTTGTTTTTGTTAAAATTCATGTGTATTGAGAGAGGGAGAGGAAATGAGAGAGAGAGAGAGGGAGAGAGAGAGGGAGGGAGAGGAAATGAGAGAGGGAGAGGAAAGAGAGGGAAACATTAAACATAATATAGAAAGAGAGAAAGAGAGGGAGAGGGAGAGGAAATGAGAGAGGGAGAGGAAGAGAGAAAAGGAAAGAAGGAACGAGAGAGAGAAGGAAAAAACATTAAACATAATAGGGAAAGGGAGAAAGAGAGGGAGAGGGAGAGGGAGGGAGAGGAAATGAGAGAGGGAGAGGAAGAGAGAAAAGGAAAGAAGGAATGAGAGAGAGAGAGGGAAAAAACATTAAATACAATAGGGAAAGAGAGAAAGAGAGAGAGAGAGGGAGGGAGAGGAAATGAGTGAGGGAGAGGAAGAGAGAAAAGGAAATGAGAGAGGGAGAGGAGAGAGAAAAAACATTAAACATAATAGGGAAAGAGAGAAAGAGAGGGAGAGGGAGAGGGAGGAAGAGAGAGAAGGAGGGAGAGGTTGTTATTATTGTTGTTGTTATTGTTTTGTTTCTTCTTTTCTTTTTTTATTGTTTGTTTTTGTAGTGGTAGCAGTAGCGATAGCGGTAGTTGGAGCTTAATTTCTTATTTTCTTGTTTGTTGTTTTTGTGGTTGTCGTGGTAATGGTAGTGGTAGTGGTAGTGGTAGTTTAATTTCTTATTTTCTTATTTGTTGTTATTGTGATAGCCATAGTAGTAGTAGCGGTAGTGGTAGTGATAGTAGTAATTGTTGTTTAATTTCTTCTCTTCTAGTTTGTTGTTGTTGTGGTAGTTGTAGTCATGGTCATAGTCGTGATTGTAGTAGTAGTACTAGTAGTAGTAATAGTAGTTTTCTTGTTTGTTGTTGTTGTAGTAGTAGTTTTTTTTTCTTTTCTTGTTTATTATTGTTGTAGTAGTAGTTTTTTTTTTCTTTTCTTGTTTATTGTTGTTTAGTTTTCTTGTTTATTGTAGTAGTAGTAGTAGTAGTTTTTTCTTCTTTTCTTGTTTGTAGTAGTAGTTGTTGTTATTATTTTTTCTTCTTTTCTTGTTTATTGTAGTGGTAGTCGTAGTCGTGGTTGTAGTAGTAGTAGTAGTGGTTTTCTTGTTTGTTGTTGTTGTAGTAGTTTTGTTTCTTTTCTTGTTTATTGTTGTTTAGTTTTCTTGTTTGTTGTTGTTGTAGTAGTGGTAGTAGTAGTTTTTTTTTTCTTTTCTTGTTTGTAGTAGTAGTAGTAGTAGTAGTTATTGTTGTTGTTCTTGTTGATCTTTCTTCTATTCTTGTTTATTGTAGTGGTAGTGGTAGTAGTAGAGAGAGAGAGTTGTTGTGGCGGTCGTAGTCGTAGTGGTCGTGATTTGTAGTACTAGTACTAGTAGTAGTAATAATTGTTTTCTTATTTGTAGTAGTAGTAGTAGCAGTAGTTTGTTTTTTTTTTCTTGTTTATTGTTGTTTAGTTTTTTTTTTTGTTATAGTAGTAGTTGTTGTTGTTATTGTTTTTTCTTCTTTTCTTGTTTATTATAGTGGTAGTGGTAGTGGTAGTGGTGGTGGTGGTAGTGGTGGTGGTCGTGGTCATCGTAGTTGTGATTGTAGTAGTAGTAGTGGCTTTCTTGTTTGTTGTTGTTATTGTAGTAATAGTTTTTTTTGTTTTCTTGTTTATTGTTGTCTAGTTTTCTTATTTGTTATTATTGTAGTAGTGGTAGTAGTAGTAGTTTTTTCTTCTTTTCTTGTTTATTATAGTGGTAGTGATAGTGGTAGTCGTGGTCGTAGTCATAGTTGTGGTTGTAGTAGTTGTAGTGGTTTTCTTGTTTGTTGTTGTTGTTGTAGTAGTAGTAATAGTTTTTTTTTGTTTTCTTGTTTATTGTTGTCTAGTTTTCTTATTTGTTGTTGTTGTAGTAGTAGTGGTAGTAGTAGTAGTTTTTTCTTCTTTTCTTGTTTTTTGTTGTTATAGTAGTAGTAGTAGCAGCAACAGCAGAAGTAGCAGTAGCAGTAGCAGTAGCAGTAGCAGTAGCAGTAGCAGTAGCAGTAGAGAGAGATATATATTTTGTTAAAGGAAATGAGAGAGGGGGAGGAAGAGAAAAAGGAAGAAGGAACGAGAGAAAGGGAATAAACATACAACATAATAAAGAGAGAGAGATGGAAGGAGAGGAGATAATTAATGGATAAAAAACAAAGAGAGTGGTGGCAAGGTCCGGTGCAACACCACGAGACGGGCCGACATGCGTTAATTTGTGGGTGGGTGGGTGGAGACTTTACATATGTTCATTTTTGTTGAGTTACAAGAGAAGAAATCCCTTCTCAAACAATTTAAGAAAGAAAAAAAGAATGATAACAAAAACAAATTGTTTATCCTAACGTAGACAAAATGGAAAAGGTCTTGATGTTCAAGATTGCAAGGTGTATCTTAATCAGCGTGTCCCATGTCCTTGCTCTCAATGTAAGCTGGCAATTAGACGAAAACGTCGATTGTCTATAGAACACGTATAACGCTTCGGCGAGTTTCAATCTGAGATCATTGATCAAGCGATCTTGGATTTTGAGCAAATGGTAAGAAAAGTTAATATTAATCATGCATTGTACTCGCAAGCTAATTGAATACCATATACAAAAAGATTGGGTGTGGCTGGCAAATTTTCTATCCAAGGAGGTGACGTCTCATCCCAAGGAGGAGTGCACCCTTTGCGGCCAATTAGAAGAGTTCGTGCGTGTGCGATGGATGGAGTGCGTGAGCCAATCCACCACTTGGAAGGTACTACCCAATCTATACTGTCAATACCAGAGAAGACAGACAGCCTTTGAGACTTATGTATAATCTTGAAGCCTGAGATGGAGGCAATGATCAATGCATTGATTCCCATGGATGTCGAGACTTCCGATCCGCTTAGAGAGGAAGCATCCATACCATTATATGATGGGTGCCGAGTATCTCGCCTGAAGACACTGCTTACACTCCTAAGTGTGCAAGCAAAATACAGGTGGAGCGATGCGGGTGTGATCGAGTTGATAAAGTATCTTGTACGTACGCTTCGTTGATTTCTTTTCGGCACTATCATTAAAAATATTTGTGCTTTTTCAAGGTGTTTTATGATTTTTTTCAAGTTACTGAAGTATCATATATTACCACTTGCAAATACCATGCCTCAGTCTCGTGATGATGCATGACATGTTTTACAAAAGCTTGGCATGGACTATAACAGCATCCATGCATGTATCAATGATTGCATACTGTTTCGAGGAGAATACGAGACTATGGAGACATGTCAGAAGTGTGGTTCTGAAAGGTATCGACAGGACTTGCAAAGGTAAACCATCCCTCAAAAAGTTCTTAGACACTTTTCGCTTATCCCCCGCATAAACCACACGTTTCGTACGTCCGGCATGGCGAGCTTGACAACGTGGCATGTGCATAATAGGTCCATAGATGGAGTTCAACGAATATCAGCGGATTCACACACATGAAGCCACATTGACTCTACCTTCCTAGGCTTTGCCCGAGAGCCAAGGAATCTTTAGCTCGGTCTTGCAATGGATGGCGTGAACCCATTCGGTCAGCGCTCAACTTCTTACAGTGTGTGGCCTACAGTCCTTGTCCTTGTCAACTACAATATCCCTTCATTGCTTTCTACGAAGAAAGGACATCTCATCCTTAGCTTACTCGTCCCCGGCCGCTACAAAGTCAAAAATATGGATGTATATCTTCGTCCATTAGTCGATGAGCTTAAGATTTTTGTGGAAGGAGGGGGTCACCATGCAAGATATGAGCAAGCACAATGGTCAACGGTCCGCCAATATTCGAGCCATTCTCATGTGGACGATGCATGACTTTCCGGGATTCGGAGAGTGCTCAGGTAAATAGGCTTCCGTTCTCGTTGGTAATATCTATCATAGCTCGTTCAAGTTTGCATTCACTAGATAGAGGTGTTGGGACAGGTCTGGTTACCTTAGGTTATCATGCATGTCCATTGTGCGGGCCACAGTTAGACTCCCGAAGGTCACGAACCATGAAGAAGATGGTATATCAAGGACACGCCGCTTTCTTGCCAGAGGGTCATGAACTTAGGGAATGTTTTCTTCGACAACCTCCAACATGTATGAATGCCCAAAACTGGTACGAGCTGAAAATGGTCCATACGGAGTCATATCCAAATGGAATGCGACAGTTCTCAGTTTTCTACGAGTTGCCATAGTGGACCCACTTAGAGATCAACCACTTGTTGGATCCCATGCATATTTTCAAGAATGTGGATAGCTTGCTATGGGAAATACCTATCTACCAGCATGCCCATGATACAAATCCACCTTCTTGTGCATCTTCTAGATGAAGTGGAGATTGTTGGACCTGTCCATACATGATAGATATTCTTTTTGGAGCGCTTTATGAAAATCGTGAAAGGCTTTGTGCGACAACGAGCTCGGCCAGAAGGTAGCATGGCTAAAGGTTGGTTGGTGTCTGAGGCGCTAGTGCATATTTTACAATGGCTACTAATGGTGGATCCAGACAACAGTATGCTATGGTCGTTGAAGGACGATGATAGACTGATCGGAGATGTGGTGGTTGGAAATAGGGTAGAAAAAAGAATGGATGCTGCAATGGAGGAGAAAGTGAATCGCTTTTGTATGTTGCACCATACCTTTATGGAGACGTGGCTCACCAGGTACCAGCAAGCTAGGCAAGATCGAGAGGAAGTGCGATTTGAATTTCGACATAGTACGGGCCATCGGCCGATTCGATATCCCGAGGGCATGGAGGAGATGCCATGGTTTATGTCAACGCGATGGTTGCATGGAGCTTTGACCACAGCGTCTCGCGAAGGGGTAAATGTCTCAATCGAGGAGTGGGAATTCTCGAGGGGATATAGTCCAAAGGTGATGACGTGTTTAGGGTTTGTTATATTTGTATTTTATATGCGACAATTAATTGAGTGTTTCAATGTACAGTACAAAATATATAGTGCAACATGGTCGCGCGGACGACATTTTCGGGTGGAGTGTATTAACAAAATGCGCTCCACAACAGACTGTGGTATCATGGCAAGGTTCGAGCAAGAGAGCTGACGACGAGCAACGGATTCAAATACGGTTATAGATGAGATGGAGTATTTTGAAAACTTGCAAAGTATTGTTATGGTGGATTACTGTAGCTTCTCTATGATACTATTTGATGTGCAGTGGTTCAAAGTGGTACTTGAAGGAGTTGGAGCAACAGTTTGACGAGGTCCATCTGGATTTCTCGAAATAGATTCTGAAAAAAAATAGATGGATTTGTGCGACACCTTTGTGTTGCCGGCCCATTGTGAACATGTGCATGAACTCATTTGTTTGTTAATTTTATTACGACATGGTACATGTCACAATTGTTAAATCTCTCTTGTACGTGTTTGTGAACATGTAATCTTCTATCCAAACCACCGACAACCTCAATGGTGGTATGTTAACATATCTATCGACCTTCCAGTTTATGCTGAGTTGTGTCAGGAGATTGACATGGGACCATAGGATACTTCATACTTGGAGCATCCACTTACTCAATTCGTTGACGAATCACTTATAAGGGTACATAAGATATGCATTTTAAGTAAGATTATTTTTTAAAGATTTATATTACTGTGCTTTGTATGATTTAAATTGATTATTCTAATATCATTTTTTATCTGTGCAGGTGACCTTTTTGGATACTTAGATCATCAGGATGAGTCGAGGAATGAGTGATAAGGAGTTGCAGGATATCTTCACACGCACGTCTCTAGATTAGATGGCGAGATTCAGAGATATGGCGGACTAGGAGCTGTCTCGGACATCGTCAGGTCGCTCTATTAGATCTACTTCGGCGCGATCTAATGCTTTAGTTTCGAACAGACAAGGTCGACGCTCCAGACTTGGGCCAGATGGAGGGAGTGCTTCAGGGGGATGCTGCAGAGATCCGGATGCAGTGAGCCCGCGACTGGCTCGGGATACAGGTGCTACTCCTCGCTCTCATAGTGGTTCTAGAGAGCGTGGCTCAGGTGGTTGTTGTGGAGGCACGGACGCGGTGTCTCCGTCTCGTCGTTCTGCTGGAGTTGGGTCACCTTCGGGATTTGTCATACTTGTGGGGATGCCTACTTCAGTTACTCGGGATTTTTCTCAACCTCCGCAGGTGGCACCCCTATGGGTGCTACTCCGATACATACTACCTCGGTCGGTACACCAGATGTACAGAGATCTCCTAGATATGCCCAAGAGCGTAGTCGCAGGTGGGAGAGGACCCATCTTTGGGGTATGCCTACCTTGTAAGTGATAAGTCAGGAGCCATCATCATGAATGATGAGGGGAGGAGGGTGATGGTTCGCATGAGAGAGTTGTGTCAACAAGTTTTTCAGCACAACGTCTTAGATCATTGATAAAACATATCGGAGGGGAGCAAGGACTACATAGTAGCATCCTTGCATGAGGATTTTCCAGTACTAGCCGCAGCAGCAGATAGGTTTTCTACAGGCTGGATGATGGAGTGCATGCGTGCATATATGTCACACAGACGATCGGACGCACGCAAGGCACTCAAGAGTGGGGTTGCAAAGTCCGAGTGGCTAGACGCGGACGATTGGCACGAACTCAGGGAGGAGACTACAGATTCTCCAGGACGCTGGAGACAGTAGCGCGAGGCAGCGAGGGCACGACTAGAGGCCAGAGTGGTCCATCATCTTGGGAGTGGCGGCCACAGGACATATCTGGAGAACTTTGTAAGTTTTTTTTAAATTTTGCTTGCTTATTTTTTTGCAATATCCTTTGTACTGACAATCGTGTTTCTAACAGTTAGTATTTTGTTTTCTTTGCAGAACTCAATTACAAATCGCAATCCGTCCGGACTCGATATGCAGAGAGGCATGGTCTCACTGCATTGATTGATCGATTGTATGGACGCGGCGGCCCTGTAAGTCACTCATCTTTCTTGTCCGTAGTTACCATGTTTAATTAGAATGCATTATTGTATGGTGGACTGACGTGTAGTTGTTTCTTTTTTTGCAGAGTCCGTTCGATGCTCCTTTGTGGCGGGATGAGCTTTCGGATGGCGATAACCTATATAGCTTACCCTTGGATCCTTGGAGCTCATACACCCTTCTTTTTTGATCACGTGATCTATGTAAATATTTTCTATGTAGTAGTGATATCTTGCCATGATTGTACCAGTCGCTTTCATTATGTGATAATGTATTTATTTCATGTATCAATGCTATGATTTAAGTACACTTTGTCTTTATTTACACGAGCATTGTACACAGTACAGAAACTATTTTATATAACCCACATAAAGCATGCCCTGTCACAATTTTTTTTTCCATGTTACCGTCGCTATTAGTGTCGCAAATTTACCTGCATGCGTCGTTATTTGCATTGGTATCAGCGTCACATTTACCAACGCAAATAGTGACGTTGATAACGACACTAATATCGATTGTTCTATGGCATCGCCAATAATGACGCTTTTTACGACGACGGATGCAAATTTTTTTATTTACATTTTCGTCGCTTTTAACATCAGTATGAGACCTATATCTTGTAGTGTATAAGAATGTATATCATCTCATAATAATTTAATTATTATAGCAATATCTATATTATCTAATGTTCACAATGCTATACTATAGAATCATATAAATGATTAATAATATACACACTAAAATAATAGCAAACAAACCAATTTAGGAACAATATTTTAAACTAAGAGTGTTTAGTCTAGTGACTCTACTCACTAAACATGTTTACATTACCAACTTTAATTATTTAATTATAGTATACTCAACTGCCAATCTAGTCTAGTTAGTTATTAATTAAATACATATCAATCAGGAATTGGGCGTCGGCGCGAATGGTTGAATCGGTAATGCATCGATTGATAGCGTTGAGTTGGAATATATCGTCAAGTATTATGCGTGGATGTGGCGATCAAGAAGCTGTGGCATAGCTGGAGAAACATTGGCAGTGATCGACAGGCGCAGCTGCTGGCTGTTGATGTCGCTGACGCGCATCATGAGTACAATAATTAGATCCGACGATCGGATGGAATTGGCAGGCTCATGTGGCAGTGAAAGTATACATTGATTGCATGGTGACATGCCACTGACAAGCTAATTAAACTGATCCTGCAGCTCCTGCGCCAAATGTAAGAATTAATGGAAGTGTAATGATGACACAGGATCTGGTGACGTGATGTGATGGCCTCGTGAGAGGAGAGCTGCCTCAAAGCAAAAAGTAAAAAATCAAACATCCGCTTGTTTAAAGCTTTTGTAGCTTTCGAAAAAAATTTAAATAGATTTTAGGCGTATTAAAGCTGTAATAGGCTGCGAAAAATGTTGCAGGCCAGTGGCACATCCAAACGCCAACCAGCCGTGCGCCCGACGACATTGGCTGGAGAGCAAGGCGCTTTAGAAGTAGCGACATCCATGGCCTCCGATCTTGTTCTCTCCCCCTCTCTTAAGCAAAACCACTAAGGCTCCTAAAATCACTAGTTCAACGGTGTTGCCTCTGTTCTTGTGGTTTTCACGTTGCTCTCATGGTTTTTGAAGAGATGAGAAGAGGGTTGAAAGTGAACCTTTGAAAGGTCTCTTTCAACAAAAGGTTGAAAGAAAGGATCACTCCATTAATAACTCCATGCCTTGTAAATTAAATCCAATAGACCATAGAATGAAGCTTGATGATGGAGATGATGTTATCCTTGACGATGGATGTATGCATCCACATCGATGTTAACAAACTTACCAATCACCTTGCTCTAATACCAATAACTAACCAAAACTAAAAGAGAACAAACTGAACTAGAAAGAAAATACAATCAAGAGAGAAGAGAAATGGAGAGAGCATGCACAATACAAGAAAAGGGTACAATCTCACTCCATGTATGGGTGAGCACCTCTTTCGTGTATGTATTTACAATATTTCATTACACTTTTGTGTCCAAAATACATCGAAAGCATGCTTTTATGCACATAAATCAAACTCACCCTATTCTAAATAGCTTTACAAAAATAATATTTTATCACTTCTAATAAATACATCCAAAGTAAATCTATTACGCATGTGCACATACAAAGTCCTTGTGCTTATGGATGCATAAACAATATAATAATTTTAATAATAAATTTTAACACTTTAAACATGAATTCCATGCAATAAGATGCACACTCTAAAAAAAATAATTCCTCATAACTCCATCTAATAATCTGCTCACCACAACACAAAACACATTAGTATCCTTCCATTTATCTCTACCAGGCATAATGCGACCAATATCACATGCACACTTAGAACATAAAAAATTGCTATGTATTCTAAACAAAAAGAGGGAAGTAAACAAGGTCTTTTAGGATGTCAAACTCAACAATGTTAAACAATCCCAACAATGGGATGATGAAAATTGAATGGCTCAAGAGCAACACATTGGGTGAATGTGTATTCTAAGACTAAAAGTTGTGCATTGCAACAAAATGGTTGTCATGCAATTGTTTTCCTTATTGGATTAGCCATAGAGATGGTGCCAAAATAGATCACATGTAGAGATGTGGCTATACCACACTTTGGAGCTAGTTGTTGAGGATTCCTAGGAAGGTTGAGACTCAGATAGTGAGGTCCAAATTGCCACCTATATAGTCCAATATGATTCTTGAGTAATGCTCTCTCACTTGGTGACAATTTTGATAACCTTCTTGTTGAGAATAGCATACGATGCTTGCCCATAAGTGGCTTTGTATGAGAGATATGACAAAAATGTATGCTCTAGAAGCTCTAGGAAGAGATGTTCAAAATCCCATAAGCACGGTGAGGAATAGTGATACTACTATGCAAAATCTATATAAGCATGTATTTGACACTCATTTCAATGAAATGGTACTTTTAGTTTGAGTCACTCAAGATTGTGTTTATGAGTTTAAGATAATCTATCTTGGAACCTGATTCACTTGAGTTACAATCTCTTCTCTCTATCATGTATCGGTTCTATGATTTGCATCCAACATAGCCAACTAGCTCTAGATCCGTGTTTCTTCACATGGTATCATAGCCATGGCAAGCTAGTTTGGCAAGCAAGTTCTAACATCCTACCGGGCAGACAAAAAATTACGACTCATAATAACTAGGCAAGGAATGCCTCTCTTGTGATGCAATGGCTATGCGGGAATTCTGCATCTGACACATAGCCATCCTCAAGGGCTGCACTAGCCTCTCAGGTCCCCCTAGTCGTCAGCCAAGTGGAGAAAGGCCCCTACAGGAAGAGAGGATGTCTCCGTCCACTACGCCATTGGCCCTATCAAGGACGATGCCCTCATTAGACAGTGCCTCCTCACCAAAACCACCACAACCTGGGGGAAGCCTCCTTGGCAAATGAAGGAACAAGTCCCACACACTCTGCAGGTGGTGTGGGAGAGGTAGCTTCCACATCCAGAAGAGTCGTTGTGCAGCTTGCGCTTACCCTGCCAAGTGATTGCGGTACTACAACTGGAGTGTCCTTCATCTGCACCACCACCAAAACTCCTCTACGACAAACCACATCAGTCCCTTTCATCTACATCTTCAGTGCATGCCAAAGCATGCTACCTACGACGATGAGTGCCATGGGGCTGGTACTCATCTAGGAGGGGGTAATGTTAACCCTTAGACAAATAAGGTGGAAAATCCAAAAAATCTAAAGTAGAAGATAAGGCCAAGGAAAAAGTGAAACAGAAGACGAAGGCCCGCCAAGAAACATAAGAAGTGCAAAAATTCCTAAATCAAGGAGAGAGGTGCACAAGAAAAAATGCAAGTCAATACTTTTATAAAAGAGTGCAAGGCACACCATGATTTATTTTGTAAAAGAGCACCAGGCTCTTAGGCTCTCACTCGTGCAAATTGTAAAGGTAGATGGGCGGTAGGAATGAAGCTAGGAAGATAGGAGAACAATGGGAAAAAGGGCCTAGGTCACAGCTGGCCATGTAAAGAATGAGATAAGGGGATGACCGGCCAAAAGGGATTTAGGGTTTTGTATATAAAGCTGAAAAGTGAATGAGAAGCTGATTCTTGTGTATGGCCAAAAGTAACTCTCCTCCTCCTCTTCTTCTTCTCCTTCTTCTTGCTTGCTTGAGCTTGTGCTTGAGAGAGAGTGTGTGAGGGAGTGAGCGTGTGAGGGTGAGGGATTGTGGTGGAGAAGCTCTCCATCTTCTCCTATCTTTTTCTCTTCTCTTCTCTTGCTCGCGGCAATGGAGCTTAGAGTGTGGAGCTTGAGGATTGAGCTCGCTTGAAGCTTGCACTTGGATCGTGGAGCTACCGAAGTGCTCGAGAGAGGAGGCAACTCGATCGGGTATGGAGGTAAGCTCACTATACCCATAGAGAGAGATAGCATGTCGGCTATGTGAGAGGTATCCATTAGTGCTTGGCTTGAAACACTTGAACAATAATCGGTTCGTGAGTCTTGGCAGTTGAGCGGTGAGCTCCCAACAAAGGTGGATAGATGCCTTACAAGAATTCGACTTCGAGATTCCCGATATTGTCATGGCAAGGAGAATGTTATAAATGATGCTCTTAGTTGTGCAAGGCCTTCCTATATCTTCTAATTATGGAAGATCCTACAAAAGAAGAAATTTTTACAAGCCTCATCTCAATGCCTCATAACCTTATTCTAGAAGTAATGGCTACGAAAGGTCCTAAAGATCTAGATTTTGTTTTTTAAAAAAGGATTGTATGCTTAGGAAGGAAAATCCCAAAGGAGAAACCAATTTCAAGGATTACATCCTGAAAATGGGCTACTCTATTACATCCTGAATATGCCTATTATAGTCGAGAGCCAAAGAAGTGGATTGAACACCTACCATTGGTAGAATATGCCTATAATGCTTCCTTCCAATAAAGCATTTAAATGACCCCCTTTCAAGCACTATATGTCATGAAGGAAAATACAACATTAATATTTACACTTTGGATTAATTCCAGCCTTTGTAAATTTAGCCCTAGCCTATGTGTACATGTGTGAACAGCCCTTAAGTTTGGAAGAGGGTTAGAATAAAAAGGGACTAGTGGCCAAAGGCAATACATCTTTTGATCATTCAATAATCTTGGCTTTACCATTTTCTTGGAGCTAGCTTCTTCTTAGCCTATGAAGCACTCAGCCATGGCCGTCATGTATTCTTGAATCCATGAAGGAAAATACAACATTAATGTTTGCACTTTGGATTAATTCCAGCCTTTGTAAATTTAGCCCTAGCCTATGTGTACATGTGTGAACAGCCCTTAAGTTTGGAAGAGGGTTAGAATAAAAAGGGACTAGTGGCCAAAGGCAAGACATCTTTTGATCATTCAATAATCTTGGCTTTACCATTTTCTTGGAGTTAGCTTCTTCTTAGCCTATGAAGCACTCAGCCATGGCCGTCATGTATTCTTGAATCCCCAACCATTAATACATGATGAGGATGTCTTGGTGCAATAGATTTGTTAATTCTTTGTTGTAGCTTAGTTAATTTTCAATTTTTGTTAAGTCTCATTCCATGGTTGATTGCTTTCATTACATTGGTATCAGAGCCATAGCTTAGATCCTTGCAGAAGTCATTTTCAAGTACTAGATTCAATTTCCAAGGTAGAGAGAGGAATTTGAGTGACAGGATTTGACAGGACCCTGCAGCCGTCGCCAAGAGGAAGCGGATGTGCTTGCCCTCACCTCGAGGCAGACTGACAATTGCATCATCATTATCCTCCTCCTCCATTCTCATGCCGCTGAAGCTCTGATAGAGAACATCACAATCCGCAGCATAATCTTCTTCTTCCTCCTGCCATTCTCCATACTCCTCTTGTCCTTCACCGTCGTCCTTCTCGCTGCAATAATCCTCCTCTTCCTCTTCTTTTTTCGCTTTTTCGTCTTCTTCCTCGTCTTCATCCCGGCGTTTCCTGTAAGGGGTCGCCTTCCTTCTCTCGGACCAGAGCATGTCCACCTTGTTGCTCTCTTTGCGGTTCTTCTGCAGGTGCTCATGAACCAGGCAGGCCGACTCTGTGTTCACGAAGGTTACCGCCTGCTGTGTCGCCGCCTCATCCACGAGCTCCGCGTCCTGCTTTCCAACAGGAGAGCTTACGTTAACTAGCAAAGACCATTCCGACACCTCGTCGTCTTTCTTATGCAACTGTTACTTTCCTGATACCTAGGTCAAATGTAATATTAATATTCCTCACATAGTTCTACGTTTCTGTAGAGGTCTTGTGAATCTGGAGCTTGCAAGCAAGCTCTAGGACGGCGACCCGGCCCTGAAAGCGCACTGATACTTTCCACAGTTCCGCTGCGGTTGTTCTTCTGTCGGCACAGATCATCCTTACGCAGCCGGAGACATGTCAGCCAGCCCGTCATCGGGAATGGAATACAAAGGTTACTTGGCATCTGTGGATTCTTACATGAACTTACAATTGGGTAGCACAGAAGAATATATCGATGGGAAATTCACAGGAAATCTTGGTGAAGTACTGATAAGATGTGAGGACCTCTTGCTCCTACCTTTCTCCCGTGACTCCCATGATTCCAAAGGCATACATGATTTGATTCCTTTTGCTTATAGCTCCACCTTGAGCACCATCCGTCTGGCCTGTTCACAAAGTAGTTCAATTGGAACTTCTGTTTAAGTAAACCCTGGGATCTCAGCCAATTGGGCATCATGAGATGGGGCTTGATTCGCAATTCAAGGTTGTAGACCATGATGGCTGCACGCTTCAGGAAATCTTCCATTGAAAAGTCCGCCTTATTGAGAATGTAGTCTACCTTTGCAAAGAGCTCCTCAGTCTACCTTTGCGGAGAGCTCCTCAGGGCTCTGCTGCAGAACAGAAGGCTGGTGCCTTAAAAGGCTTTACGCCTGATCACGAGAGAGGCCCAGGTTAGTGAGCAGGGTAATGAAGGCTATACGCCTGATCATGAGAGAGGCCCAGGTTAGTGAGCAGGGTAATGGTGGCCTCAATTTCCTGCAAGCTTTTGTGCAGGACGCATGTGAGGACCTTCGCTAATTCAACAGATCCTTTCTCGAAACCGGCCTTCACCAGGCAATAAATCAATGGCTGGGAGATGTGTTTGCTGCGGCGACAGAGAAACTTGAAGGAGATCTGCAAAAATTTGGCAGAGAACCCATGGATTTGAGCTGTGGCTCAGGGACTGGTTGCATACGACCATTTTTACCAAACCATTGCTGTGAAAGTAAAGAGAGCTTTGACAACTCTATATCTTCTGCTTCAACCTGAGGAAAAGCAGGCATTCTGTGCGGAAGTGAGGAGGCTCTTCCAAGAAGAACGTCACTCTTAGCAGAGGACCTGTCTTTTGTATCGAAAAGGAAGAGCAAGTCGATTGTGTGCCGTGCGCGTATGTATGGACATGGATGGGCATTAGAAAGCATCGTGGAGCAACTGCTACAGCAGTCGACGATCCCAGGCTTAATCGTCTACCATTGTTGCGACTTTGAGCTGCTGCCAAGGAATGATGAATCTCTGACTCCATGGCCTGCTGAACAGTTTGAGGATCTTCAAGGAGGTGGCGGATGATAGCTGCAGCCTCCCTTCTTAGAAGCACAACCACCATCCGGTAGACAAAGCTGCAGTCATAGACTGGTTCATTGCTGAGCTTAGCGCATTCATCACAGGGTTAACAGCAAGATTCAGACCTGAAGTTCCTGATGGACCATAAGGAGCTCCAGTCGGCATCATGCCGTGTGGTGCAGTGCCATATTGCATGGTCATTGGATTTGCTCCTGCCTGCATCCATCCATCATCCATGGCAGTCTAGAGTTCATTGCCTTTGCTGACGGTTTGATCTTCATGCTGTGGCGTTCGAGGTCTCTGCTGAGAGCATACAGGCAAGAACAGCCTGAAGGTCACCTGCATCAAGGAAACCCTGTCGCCACTTTGAGTTGTGTGCAGACATATAGCCAATCACTAAGCAAACATGTGCTTGCATCAGCAAAGGAAGTATGACTGTGAAATTTAGTGTTCAGCTTTCTAAGAACTTCAACAGCAAAGGAAGGCCCACCACATCCTCAAAGAGCGGCCTGTTTGGCCCTTGCCACCAAACACTAGTCTCTCAAGTTGAGACATCCACTTGGATTTACTAAGCATTTCTGCATCTCCTCCAGTAGCTGCCAGATTGCTAAGACTGGTGTCACTTCCAGTGATCTCTGTATTTGATGAAGCTCTAGCTCCCTCCTTAAAATCTGAGAAAGCCCTACTACAACAGAGCTAGAAGATGCCCCACTCTTTTTCTTTTTGCTTCCTTTACCCCCAGTGCTTGGACTGTTCCTCTAGACAGCAGCATTCCAAAGGTCATCAAAGTTTGCCTGCAACTCCTGCAACAGCTGCATGCAAAAAGGAAGCTCTCTTTTAAAGGCTTATATCTTCTTGCGCTCCTCCTCTAAGGCCCTGAGGTAAACCTTAAGCTGGCGTACCCGTTCCAAGTGATTCTCACTGAAGCAGGCATTCCGAAGACCATTGAACACTACGGCAGGCCGAGGCCTACATTCAAGCATGAGCCCTGTGGGCGATCCCATAACGCCTTATTCACCTCGAATGATCTGGAACTCTAGGATTGACAGTTTTGGACAGCACTAAAATTGTTCAAAATTTTTTTGGAGAATTTCATGGGGCTCAGCAATGATCTATTTGATGAATCTTGTACCACTTGACTTCTCATCATCAACCTATTTCCTATAGAAGATCGATGGAGCGTTCTCAAGGGTACTGGGTATTGACTCAAGTTGGATAAGAAGTACTCAAAATACTTGGAACAGGGTCAAAACAGGGTGCAGTCCAAACAGGGACAGATTTGGAAAAGTTGCTACAGAAATTAGTAGCATCATTCTAACGATAAAGGAATAATTGGAAGTGATACTAGTTATCATAAGCTTTGAGCAGAGCCATCAAGCACCTCATTTGGATCAGTATTCTTCAAGATATGGCCAAAACAGTGCATAGGGATAATCACAACAGCATGGTTACAATGAACAGTTTGGTCAGAGATGTAAGGGAAATGAAGTTGAAAGTTAAAGAGCTCATATCCATCATTGATAGGAGCATTGTAGAAGTGTCAAATGTTCAACATGATGCTTATACATATGGTATATCTCATGAAAGAGAGAATGGCACTAATGCTTATGGATGTGTTTCCCATGATGTTCCAGTTCATGGATATAGTGACTATGGATCTTATGTTTTTTTTTCTTCAAATGGGAAAAGTCTTAGAAGTTCTTTTGGGCAATATGGATGCCATACCTCATGCCAAGATGATCAAGGTGATCCTTATCCAAATGGTTTTGGCCAACAACAAGGTGGTTTTGTCTATGGCAGATTTGATCATGAGAGTAATCATACAAATGCTCATGGCCAGCAGCTTGATGCATTTGGGCAGCAGCAAGGATATTTTGGAGGGACGTATGCATATGAAGATCATGCTTCATCTTTGGAACCTACTCCAAAATACTTTGGACAGCATGCTGATGATCATTCCTATGGGGATGCCTATGTTTATGGGCAGCATTGCAGTGTTAAATGTAGTTGTCCTGAATGCTTCCAAGAGCAATCTTATAGGAATGAATATCATGTATCTTGTTTCCAACAACATCTAGTTGATGATGGGCAGCATGAACCATGTAATGCAGGAATTCATTATGGTCAGCCTATGGATATTAATGCAAGAATGTATACAATGCAAACCAAAGAGGTTAACATCATAGAGAAAAATGAAGAAGCTGATGAAGAAGACAACACTCAAGATGATGATGACAATGAAGAAGATATACAAGAGAATGATCAAATAGAAGACCAAGAGCAGGAATTTCAGAAGGAAGATAGTGAAGAAGATGAAGATCAAAATGAAGAAGAGAGTTTAATCGATAATGAAGAAC
The DNA here is from genome assembly GCF_053477565.2 of Lygodium microphyllum. NCBI lineage: Eukaryota > Viridiplantae > Streptophyta > Polypodiopsida > Schizaeales > Lygodiaceae > Lygodium > Lygodium microphyllum. The sequence goes on along the minus strand of NC_141161.1, from coordinate 86,917,616 downwards.
ATGAGGATGCAAAGATATGTGATGATGGTTCACAAGGAGAGTTAGTTGCAGAAATGGATGAGAATGCATATCCATATGATGATGAGCTACCTTGGGATAATCATGTTGATGAGATACATAAACCCATCCTTGGTCATGATTCTTATGATTCCATGGTTGATCTACATCAGCCCATAGTTGATCAAGGACTGCAACTACCTAATGGCGTTTCTTCGGATTCTCATGTATATGATTTTGAATATGGTGCTGATATGTCATATGATTTGAATGCATCATTTCCCTATGATCCAGGCATTCATGATGGCAATCATGAGTTCTTGGGTGGTTTCCCATTTGACCCGGGAGGTATAGATGATATGCATGATTCTTGGACAGGTACCCATGATTATGACTATTATTTTTGAGGGATTTCCTTTTGATCCCGGGGTACTTGATATCTTTATTTGGAGTATTGCCTACAAGGATGATATATGATGCAGTATGCAGTGACTGTGCAGAGACAGCTTGCTGTATGAAATTTCTGCAGACAATAAAACTGTCCTGACTTCATCAAAATTTGATTCTGATGATATGGGGTGATGCTTAGGAGTGAATACTTCGTTTCTACACCTCATACGCCTCATTTGGACCAATATATCAAAAGTTATGGCAGTTTTAGTGAATCAGCCCTGTTTGGACAGCAGCAAGTTTTCTCACAGTTTGGCATGCAAAAAGGTCTTCTTTTCATGGACAGTGCTTTCTTATCACTTGGAAGATGAATGGGCATGATTACTATCATCCTTGACTTGGATTTAGTCCATTACTTCTTGGTTTTGAGGACAAAACCATCTTCAGGACGGGATGGTTTGTCATGAAGGAAAATACAACATTAATATTTGCACTTTGGATTAATTCCAGCCTTTGTAAATTTAGCCCTAGCCTATGTGTACATGTGTGAATAGCCCTTAAGTTTGGAAGAGGGTTAGAATAAAAAGGGACTAGTGGCCAAAGGCAAGACATCTTTTGATCATTCAATAATCTTGGCTTTACCATTTTCTTGGAGCTAGCTTCTTCTTAGCCTATGAAGCACTCAGCCATGGCCGTCATGTATTCTTGAATCCCCAACCATTAATACATGATGAGGATGTCTTGGTGCAATAGATTTGTTAATTCTTTGTTGTAGCTTAGTTAATTTTCAATTTCTGTTAGATTTCATTCCATGGTTGATTGCTTTCATTACACTATATGGGTAAGCCTAAAAAAAGATGTTAGATGACATGCAAGAGCAGGTCAAGAAAGGTCATGCAAGATCAATGAAAGGCCTACACTGACCCAAAAACACTTGATTGAACCTTAAAGGAAGACAACATGGTTTTCGTAAGGGTTCAACCTAAGAAAAGCTCCCTATCTCTTGGGAAATTAAAAAAGTTAAGTTCGAGATACTATGGAGCTTATAAGATCATGAAACTCTAATTCCAACCCAAGGAATCCTTGAAGTCCAACGTGAAAGGGTCTTAAAAATTAGGAAAAATGCATTGAGAAATTGTGCCCTATGAGAATATCTACTTTAATTGAAGGACTTCCTAGAAGAAGATGCAACTTGGATAGAGAAATCTATCCTTCAAAAAGAAGATCTCGAGTTTCTCTCAAGATGAGGATATCTCAATTTCTCAAAGAGGAAGAAAATGTAACGTGCCTAAAATTTTTGCACTAGAATATACTGAGTTTGCCATTTGGCATTATCAAAAAATGACTAAATTAAGTCAATTAGTATTTTTAGGATAAAATAAAAAATTAACTAATTAATCATAAACTTTATAACTTTTTCGTAATTCAAAAATAAATTAGCTTAGATTTTTAAAGGATTTATTGATGAAATTTTATATACAAAAAACTAATCTCTTAATTCATTTTATTATTTAGAAAGCTTTTTATAATCTCTATTTGATTTTTCTTAAACTATTTTTACATTTCGATAAACTATCAAAATTTTAATCAATTCGCAAATACTTATTCATTTTTCCCCCTTGAAATTCTCTAAACTATTATCAATAATATCCTACATTCTTTGTAACTTTTTAAAAATACTTAAATTTTTTAAAGATAATAAAATATTTGTATGTGTGTAAAAATGAAAAAAACAAACAAACAACAACACTAAGGTAAGAACTTTATGTAAGGGAAAAGAAAAGAATAAGGGAAGTCGCTTAGTGACACCCCACCCCTCTCCCCTTTTTCAAAAAATAAAGTATGAAAAAAGTGCCCAATTATAATTTCCTTAAGAAAAAAAACATTTTAACTTACACTCATATAAGATGGAAAAATAAATTAAAAAATTTGTAATAAACTAATTAATATTTCATTTCTCATATAAAACAAAAGAAACTCTTATGATAATAAAAAGAAAATAGTTTCTCCTCTTGAAACTTATAAAAAGATAAAACCCCCTCTCCTTTCCTCTAAAAACTATGTAAAGGAGGCTCTCTCTTCTTATTTTCAATACACAACTACAACGAGTCAACTCCTGTGAGTGAGTGAAGAAGCAATAATTACAAGTTAGAGATGAGGAAACTCTACACAAAGGATCTAGAGGTTGTTCGCATGCCATCCCCCTTCCTCAAAATTTGTTATTTTCTTATTCGTCTTATCCACAATGGCCCCTTGCTGATGCATAAAACGTAGCAGGACACTTGTGCAGTTATGATGTCAAAATTTTGGCCATTAATATGGCCAAGGCATAATATTTAATCCTTTATTGTTATTAAATTATTAAAATAAGGTTAAATTTTTATGAAAACAAGGTTAACAATTAAAAGTATTCATATTTTTATTTAAAAAGTATGTTTTTATTAACTTTAGTAGTAAAAAATAATTTAAAATTAATAAAATAATAATTATCTTATTCTTATAATATTTTAATATTTAAAAATAATAAGTATAATGAAAATAATACTAAAATTTGAAAATATAATAAAAAATAATTTAAAATATTAATAAGATTTAAATTAAAATTTCTTAAGTATAAATAAAAATATTATTTTTAAGTAAGAAAATTAGTTAAAATTTCTTAAAATACTTAAAATCATCGTAAATTTACATGAAAATCTTATTTAACACCTAGATCAAGTAGTTTTAATCAATTATTCAAATTATAAACTTGAGGTTTTTTGTAAATTAAAGTAGATCATAATTAAATTACTCGCATAAATTCATAGAGTATCTCAAATTATTAAAAATATTTTTTATTTATAAAGAAAAATTAATCTAGATCTCACTATTTAAATAAGGTACATTCACATGCACAAAAACTAAAAATACGCTTGTTAGAATACAATTACACATAGTAAGAATATTTTAATTATTTTTATAAATAGAAAAATAGAAAATAAGACGTGTTCACATGCATGAGAAAAAAATTGTACTTAATAGAGCGCATTCATACACCATAAAATACTTAGTTTATTTTTGTAAGAAAAAAATAAAATTAAGATACATTCACATGCATGAGAAAGAACCTTTGTGTATTTATACAATATAAACTTTGTGTTTGTGAATTCATGAAAATTTTCTGTTTTTGGTATTGTTTTGAAAAGATTGATTGGTGAAATATTAGCACATTTAATTATGATTACCTTTAAGTGTGATAGAAGTTATACTAATTACATCCATGGCTTGAGTAGCCAAACAAGAATGAGGTGTGTTGCCAACCCTAGGTTTGCCTCAATTACTCTTCACCAGAGTATTGTACACTTTCCAATATGACTGACCATTGTTAGGTACATTTTGGTCTACCATATAGTAAGATTCACCCTTATGGTGAGCGAGAACCAACGGGCCCTAGTTTGAGTTGTAATCTCTATCTCGAAATCTAAGATAGGGTTGCAAATCTATGTGAGCCCAATATAGTTCAACATTGGAAGGCCCAAGATGAATAGGGAAGGGTGGTAATCCAATTTATGGGTTGGTTCACTCTTGTAGTGATTGTATATATGAGAATTTAAAAAAATCAAGAAGGGTTATTTTTAAATGGATTGCTTAGTATTCATAAACTAAGGATCTGATAAGGAACTAAGTGTGAACATTAATTAAAAAAGTTGCTTTTATATGTTATAAACAACATGGTAGCATGCCTTGTTTAGGATACTAAAATATGTGTTAAAGGGAAGCAAGTGGACGATTTTTCCCGACGGAATCGCCCTAATGTTGGGTAGACATAGTTAGCTAGGTGGATTTTCCCAAATTTAGAATAAGGGCTGTTAAATCGAGACCTTCTTATGAGTTAGTCTTAGAACTGGTAAGCACTATTTTATGGAACCAAGATGAGACTATGCCTTATTGACAAAGGGGTTGAACTTTGGTTCCCCTTTGTTTTTCACGCTCATTGAACTAAGTGCGATGCTTGCTTACCTCAAACTTAGGCGATTCATGGAATGCCTTTATTTTGAGTTCAATATTAGACCATTGTAAGAGACTCTAATTATGTATTTAGGAATTTGCAAGTTGATCCTTGTTGGTGAAGCCAGGTGAGCCTTGAAGTGGAAGCGCGGAGAAAATCAAGAGCTATGGTGGAAGGATCAAAATCAAGAGAGAGAGATACACACAAGATGTGAGAACTCCAATAGCCATAATGTGTGACTAGCCTTCCCTTTATTCAAATGTCACTGAAAGAATAAAGAATTAAGTAATAGTGGTGGGTGCCCACCACCTGTAGTGTACAAGTATGAGAGTATGTGGGCACTGTCAGTGTAACTAATACATGAGCAGCTAATCAATTTCTTGGCCAACTGAATAACACTCATAGAATCCGAATGTAGTGTAGGGACCACATCAGTAATGTCTAGGTCTGCCACACAAATAGCCTAACCAAAGAGCCTTCTTGCAAGCCGCCTTAATGGTTGCAACATACTTTGCCTCTATAGTAGATATGGTCGTGCATTTTTACACCCTGGACATCCAAGAAACAACACCTCCAACAAAGGTGAAGACATAGCCAGAGGTGGACTTCCTATTATTTGCATGTCTTGCATAATCAGAGGCAATGTATCTTGCGACTCCTATATCTTAGCCACCATAACAGATGCACATAGCTGCTGCTATGCCTTTCAGGTACCTCATGATGCCCTTAATGGCATCCCAATGCCATCTGCCAGGTCTAGCCATATAGTATGCCATAACTTCCATTGCAAATGCTATATTAGGACAAGTGGCTATCATGGTATACATCAAACTACCTACTATAGATGCATAAGGGATCTTGGCCATCTCGGTCTTCTGCTCATTAGACTATGGATAATCGACATGACTAACCTTCATGTGAGAAGGTAAAGGATAGCCAATAGGCTTAACATCTTTGCATATGAAATCGCTCAAGGACCTTATGGATGTACTTCTTCTGTGACAAGTAGAGGAGCCCCTTAGAGTGATCATGCCTAATGCACATTCCAAGAATATATGAGGCATATCCCATGCCCTTCATCTCAATGCTTTTCTTGAGCTGACCTTTTAAGGCATCCAACTCATCATGAAAACTCCAGCAATCAATATATCATCCACATAGAGTATCAAAATCATAAGGCTACAATCACAAGCCTTCTTCATGTATAAACACAGATCCATATTTCTGTGGGAATATCCCTATAAATGCATAAATGCCTCAAACTTGTGGTATCGTTTCCTAGGTGCATGCTTAAGGCCATAAAGGCTCTTCCTCAATATGCACACTAGGTGTTCCCTGTCATGTTCTACAAACCCCTTAGGCCACTCCATGTAAATCTCATCACGCAAGTCCCCATGAAGAAAAGTATTCTTGACATCCATCTAATAGAGATCCAAGTCAAGCTGAGAAACCAAAGCCAATACCAAGCATAGGGTAGTCATCTTCACAATAGGAGAAAATACTTCATCAAAGTCCGCGCCATGTTCCTACTTGAAGCCCTTAGCAACCAATCTGGCCTTGCATCCTAGCTTGGGGCATCTAGGGGTACTTTTCAACTTATACACCCACTTGTATGGCAAAGCATACTTGCCACTAGGTAAAGGAACCAGATCATCCCACATATGATTTTTTGGTAGTGAGTCATACTTTGACTGCATGGTCCTCTCCCAAGAGTGACTATCTTCTGTACACATGGCCTCATCATAAGTAAGAGGCTCACTAGCATCTATCACTATAATATAATCCATAGAGGGATCAAACTATGTAGGATGTCATCTATTGCTAGTAGTCTGCACATGGCCTCATCATAAGTAAGAGGCTCACTAGTATCTATCACTATATAATAATTCATAAAGGGCTTAAACTATGTTGGCTATCATCTATTGCTAGTAGATTGCCTCAAAACTGGTTATGGGGCTGATACATCCTATGAGTAGGGACTTGGGCCACTAGGGCATCAATCGCTATGCTGTAGGCTGTCTAGTTGGATATATAATAATAGGAGGTTGCTCTTAAAAGATCACCCTATGTACCTCAATAACATACTCAAGCTACTTATGCATTTTCTTCTCATGGAAAATAACACCATGGCTGTGGATAACCTTTCGAGCCTATGGATCCTTTTGTACGTGATAGCCCATCTCACTTGTATTCCCATAAGCAAGAAAGATGCATTTCTTAGACTTAGGATCCAGCTTACTGTGCTTGTTCTTGGGTACATGGCAGGAAGCCTCATAACCAAAGACATGCAAATGAGCATATGAGGGAGATTTTCCAAACCATACCTCCTCAACAGCTTGATGGCCAAGAACAATACATGGGGACCAATTTATCAAGTGTATAGAAGTAGTAATTGCCTTAGTCCAAAAATGTTGTGGTAAACCTGCATGGCTAACGAACTCACTCATGAAGTGTCCTATTCATGTGCTTAGGCATACCATTCTAGGTTGCGATGTATGGGGTAGTCAATTGACACTTAGTACCCCTCTTATCACAAAAATGCTCAAAGGCTTTAGATACATACCTACCCCCATTATCTAACCTTAGGTATTTTAGCCTATACATAGACTAGTTCTCAACCAAAGCAAGCCAATGCTGAAATGTAGTCAAGACATTTCATTTTTGCTTTATGAGAAATGCCCAGACGTTATGCTTATAGTCATCAATGAAAGTAATGAAATACTTCACATCACCTAACGACTAGAAGGACATGGGACCACATATGTCCAAATGAATAAGAGCCAATGGCTTACCCATACATGACATACATGAATTTTTATATGTATTACATGTCTACCTACCATATAAAAAATGATCACAAGACTCAAAGCACTTATAGTTAAGGGGAAAAATATACTACAAATGAATAAGCACTTTTATTTACTTCAAGGACATGTGCCCAAGGTGACGATGCCAAAGACATACACGTGGAACTATGTCCACTACCAAAATATGGTCAATTGACCTAGATACAAGCAAGGAGTAGAGAGTATTGGACTTAGCACCACATGAAATAACAAGATTCCGACATGTAAGCTTCCATGAGGAATCACCAAAAGAAACTACATAACTTGCATCATTCAAAGTGCCAGCAACTCTATTGAGATAAGGCTCTTTGCGAGATTTGGTACGCATGATGTACATCATGAAGAGTAAACATGCAACCTGAACCTAGATATCACCAATCCAACTATTTCGAGTGCTAGGTTGTTACCTAAATGGATAGATCCAGTCAAACTGTGATCCCCTCATAGAGAGTGAAACCACTCTCTGAGAGGGGTCACATGAAAAAAAGCCCCTGAATCTATCAACCAACAACACTGACTATATCCTAACAAAGCATATGACACAATTGTGAAGTATCAAGAGAAGAAGCTGCAATTATGAGATCATTATCAAAATTAGTCTACACAACATTAATCTCTTTAATCTTAACACTAGACTTGCTAGTGATGATACTGCGATCATCATTTTTGTCATGTACTACTTTACCCTTGCCCTTTTTTTTGCGCTTGTCCTTCCGTATCTTATGGCACTATGGCTGAATGTGCCGTGCTTTCCGATAGTATAGACAAGTCAAAGATAACTTATAGCCACATGACTTACTATGAGATTGTCCACGTGACTAAGAGCGAGACTATTGAGAGTCTCTCCCATGGTGGTCATTACCACCTCTACCATTATTGCCTCTAACTATCAATGCATAAAAGATGTGGAAAGCATCGACATTCTTTTTGTTAACCTCTTTAGTCAAGAGAGCACCCTCTATATCTTGCAACTATAATCCATCAATAGGTTGTGGATAGCAATACTAAAGGTATTCCATGATTCAGGTAGTGTAACTAAGAGGAATAAGGGAAGAAGAGTACCCTTGAATTCAATCCCCTTTGAGAAGATAAATGACTGATAATGGAATGCAACTCATTTAAGTGAGCTAACATAGAAGTGCCCTCCTTCATCATGTGAAGGTCCATGAGTTGCTTCAGACACAATACATTTGAGAAGTGGGGCTTGCTTATCATAGACATTGCAAATCTTTTCCTATAATTCCCATGTAGATTGCCCATCAAAGACAACATTATAGAACACCTGCTTAGAGAGGAATAATATGATGGTCGACTTACATAGCTCATCTAATTCAGTCCAATCCTCTGTATCAATAATTTTGGGCTTGACACCCTTATGTTTCAAAGGCCTAACCTATATTTTGTACACTCAAACTTGCCAGATTTGGGCATTCCAGCAATTGTTGGTGCCATCCAACTTGACAATATTAAAGATAGGACTATCACTCGAGCTATGAGCCATAATAAAGGCAAACAAGTGGACAAACTATCAAAGAAAACTACTATAATCACTACAAACATCACTAAACCCATGACTAAATAAGGCTAAAAACAAGGGGTATTGACCAAGTAATGATTTGCCCATAATACTCAATGCAAATAAATATCAAATGAAGATGACTACTCACATAAACAATGTACTAAATTGCAATTACAACATGTTGAAGATGTAGTACATCAGTAAGAAATCAATGCAGTAAGCACCGAGAACTATCAAAGGATCAATGTGTCAAATTGAGGTACATTCCATAGGCATAACCATCATGCATGGAGTGGGTCTCATGGATAATAGAAGAGACAAACTAAAGGCACAATGGACTGACCAATGCAATGAAAGCTCAATACAAAACCAACCAAGATGCATACATCATTGACACATGATGGAGATTGGTGCTAGTCCAAAAGTAATGTCAGATCAGCCCATTAAACACCAACTTCATACATAAAGCATGACAACAACATGTACATGTCATCAAGTCCCACAGTCTCACTATAAGTGCCTCAAGCTCAACTACATAACAAAATGCTCAATGTAACATCCAAGTGTCAAGTAATGGCTCCCACTAGAACAAAAGTCAAATGCCAGATGAGCAAACAAAGCTCAAAACATCATGTGGAAGGCATCCATACATCCAAGATCCATGTAGCATATATCGGGGAGCATCTGATCCAAGTAACTTGCAAAGCTCTTATTAGAGCATCAAATAGCCATACGCAATAGTGAATGACAACCAAAGTCAAGATTCAAAGCTCCATTCTTAGCTCAAAAGTAATCTGGGAGCATAACCAAGCATGTAACATGAACCATAAGCATCGGGACATCACCCCGAATAGTCAATAAGCACCCAGGAATAATAGGTATATACTTTCATTGAGAAAATAACATTCATTCTGGCTTATTACAACAATAGAAAACCTCTATAAAATTGAGCAAAAGAGTGCTCAAATCAGTCCCATAGCATTCCAATACATTAGCATAACATCCCTAGATGTTCTTGCATCAAATAGATATCCCGAGAAAGCATAAGCCTCCAGACAATGAGTGAATTGTTGTCGTGAACTATATGACAAAAAATATCACAGACTATGAATCAATGGGGCTGATCTCGAGAGCTTCAAATGATGCCTAACTGAATCCCAAAGTGCTGAACACAATGCCAAGTGAACACTTAAGTGCCCAATGACCACATGGATCTGGAGGGGTGACTTGATGGAACAAGGATGCAGGACAAGAAACTAGCACAAATCATGTTGATTTGTCACTAGTCTTGCTAGTGCTAATGAGTGCCATTGAGCACTTACTCAGGCTTAGGTAATGGTCTTGAAGCTCAAGAACAAGCCTCAAGTGGAGGGAGCGACCGGAAAAGAAGCGGGAGAAAGACTCATACCTCCAGAAAAAGTGGGCTGAACTGCCATGGAACTTTCAAGCTAAAGCTTTTCTCAAGCTGAAATAAACTAAAGGTTAAAATATCCTCAATGTTGGTGCAATGGCTCTGATACTAGTTGAAGGGAGGTGAGCACTGGAGTGGAAGCATGAAGTAGAACAAGAGCTACGGTGGAAGAAGAGAGAGAGAGAGAGAGAGAGAGAGAGAGAGAGAGAGAGAGAGAGAGAGAGAGAGAGAGAGAGAGAGAGAGAGAGAGAGAGAGAGAGAGAGAGAGGATGTGGGAACTCCAATAGTCACAATATGTAATTGGCCTTCCCTTTATTCAAATGTCACTGAAAGAATAAAGAATGAAGTGTCAATGATAGGTGCCCACCACCTACAGTGTACAAGTGTGTGGGAATGTGAGTATTGTCAGTGTAACTAATACATGGGTGGCTAGGCACATGTCCTTTACCCCCAATAGTTGGACGAAGCCACTTCATATGTGAGGTAAATCTAAGGATTGCATAGCCGTCTAAGTCCGAACGCTCAAAGTTAGCATGATAGTGGTGACTAGGATTGATAGAAAAACTACCCATCCTAAGTTAAATTAGATCTAGGCATGTTTCAGAATAAAGGAAAGAGGGATCGGGGATAGACCATTTACTTGGTGTAGTTTATTTACTATGCCAAGTAATGAGGATACATGAAATTCAAGGTCACATGCATCTTTGCAATTAATGTTGAGAAGGGAGAACAAGAGTCTTGTGGGATTATCAACTAGAGATTTTGGCTTTGTGGGTTTTAACCAAAATTGAAATTCAATCATTCACAGATGCCACCTTGAGGGCAAAAAGGGATTGGTCAAGAGCTTCCAAGTCCAAAAGTTTCTTATGGAAGTTAGGACCTTTAAAGTGCGCTAGAATAGATTGCATGGAAATTGGAGGGGGCTTGAGTTCAATGAGAGTAGCATCATAGTCCAACTTCACCAATGAAGGTATGTAATAACCAATACAAATGCTAATAAGGTTACTAGAAAGCATACCTCATGTCTTAAATATGTCTAGTGTTAACCTAACTAGAGACTAACTGGAATAATGAGGGAGTGTGTGTTGAATTAACAAATCCCTTCAAATATATATACATATATATATATGAAAACATGTATTAATGCTCAAACACCTTTAAAAAATGCTTCTAAAACAAAGCTTTTGTTGTAACTAAAGAAAGAAATGCCTTCAATAGGAATCTTGGGTAAATACAATTAGCATCACCTAATATCGCAAGGCTAAGAACTATACATGTATCCATGTAAAAGAATAAGATTAGAGCCTAGGCTTTTGATACATTTTGTAGGTGTTATCATTCTTAGCCACTTGGCATTGATGTCAACCATAACAAGAGGATACTAATTCTAGCTAACCCTAGATCCAAATAAAATCTAATATAAATAAAGGAGAAAGTAGTAAACTAGGTGCAATCAAATACATCAATGATTGTTTTTAGCCTTCGTATGAAGGTAGGGCCTTTATCTATGGATATAATGAGGTCTATGGGACAAGAGTCATTTCCTCTCATGGCGTTCACTATACATATATACTCTATATCACGTGCATTTAAGATCTATTTATAAATGCCCTTATATGTGAATTTTTCCTAAATAAGACATAGCCTTTTTCTATTCAATATGTAAATAATATCTTTATATGACACCCTTCTATATGTAAAAAATATATTAAAGTGGTATTTTAGAAATCCCCTATTTTAAACCCACGTGATACACATATATTCATGAGTGATAACTCAAAGCTTTTCCTTATTTTGTCCAATTTATTCCTATTAGATATGATTGTCATTCTATGATTAACCAAACATGTATTGTTATTCTACACATAATAAGATGTCAAATTAGAGTAATAGATGCACGATCAATTGTAAGTAGTACTATTTGGCCACTCAATTCAATTTCATTTCAGCACTAAAAATATAGGGGAAGAAAAGACATTAATTGCAAGATCCTACTAAGTCAATTTAACATGTTTAAACATTCCAAGAGTTTTTTCTCGAATACATGCAATCAATCTTTCTTAAATAGCTTTTCAAAAGCATTCAATACTTTTAGCTATAATCCAACCATAGGTAACTTAGCATTATTCCTAGATCTTGAGAAGAGATAAATATCTAGCATCTCAAATCATAGATGATTATGCTAGTATCGATGCTATCAATTCATGAAAAATTACAAAATATCATTAAGCCTTATACTAGCTAGTTAGGATATATCATTTTCAACTAAGATCATAGGGCATTGGTACATGATGCCCAAAAGAATTCTCATTAATGAAGCACATATCCAAATGTAGTTATACAACTTAGAAAATTGACTTTCTAACTTTCAATCAACAAGTTTTATGCAATGTCACTGTAGTTCACATATTGGGATCACAAGAAATCAACAATACATTTGAACCTGAAGGTGCTTCAAATTAGATGGCAATGTTCTTAGTTCCACATCTCTAAAAGTATTCAAATTGTCTTTAATTGTAAACACTGATTTTCACGCCTTAGACCATTTATAAGATGCAAATAAATTATCTTTCCATGATGGTCCTCATAAAAATCCTATTTTTCATGTTAGTCATTCTAGGTGACATCCAATTATTAAGATAGGGGGCAATATCACTAGTTTAGTCAAATCCAATATTTCTAATATTCAGTTGGTATACTAGCAAAGAACATCATTTTATGTCAATATCCTAGCTACATTTATAGATATTTATCAAGACTAGCATAGTATTATATAGTGATCAGATATAGATTTTATTGAAACAACAATGCTTTTACAATTTGCTTATTATGCCCGTGCGTGCGTGCGCACGTGCGTGTGTGTGTGTGTGTTGGGGGGGTATCTCTAGACAATTTGCTTGCAATAGATTTAATACAACTATCTATATAGAGATGTCTTTAGTTCCACAATGTTTTCTTACATTTGAAATAAAATAGTTATTCAATTTAGAAAATAAAACCAAGGTTAGGTATTAGTCTTCTCATAATAGAGCTAGGCATATTTTTTGCAAAAGATTCACTATAGTAATGTCCTCAAATATGTCTTCTTGCAACAATTGCTCCTCAGATAAGTCTTTAACATTACTTGAAGAGGATGTTTCACATACTCATTCCTATGTTGTATGCTTGGTAAGACTCAACAAATAGTCATGGGGTATAACTCATTCTCCAATTATACATTGTTCATGCTAGATTTTTGGTATTAAATACCATTTAATATTTGAATATATACTTGACACATGCTGCATGGTTGTTTATGATAGCCTACCAAATATCTACCCTTAATCAATTTGATTCACATGATGTTCTATAAATTGCAATGTAGTAGTTATGTGACTAAGTTTTTGACAAAAAACAATTTAGACTAGGGTTGTGCTCATAATGCACTCAACTTCATTACCTGTTCCTTATATATCATCAACTACTACATTATCCCAATCAGTTATGTCACAATATAATTTAGCATTCAAAAATTCAACCCTAATACTACATAATTGATTCACGTATACATGAATTAATAGTATCCATGAGCTACTATATCATTTACTATTATTAAATGGTCATGTTTTTTCACAAGAAAAAGTCATTTATAACAAGGAAAGTATTAATAGATATGAATATTATAGCCAATAGACACTTGTTATTAACATCTTATGTTTCATCAATAGCTAACCCATAGCACATTTTCTTCCCTTTTCCTATATCTAGTCTAGAGGACATGATCCTTCTTACATCTTCAATATTTTAGTAGATGCTCAACATGCGTTGCATGGTTGTTTATGATAACCTACCATTCTTTTAGATTTTTACACACCACACACACACACACACACACACACACACTCTCTCTCTCTCTCTCTCTCTCTCTCTCTCTCTCTCTCTCTCTCTCTCTCTCTCTCCCCCAAAACTATAAAATAACCCATATATTCTTCGTAAATACATCATGATTATATGCTACATATGAAGTATTAGTACAATATACAATCTACCCTACATATGCTTGTTGCCACATATGCCATGCTATATAAAGGCAATGTATATTCAAATCAACAATCATTCTTTACAATAGCAATACTGACTAATATTGATGTTCAACACTAAGATATGACTATTAGAAGTATGTGTGTACATTATAAGATAAATCAAAATGATTATCTTGGACATTTTCAATATTGTTATGGAGGGATCCATGCCCTTCTAGGAAGAGCATGAGCTATCACTAGCATGATCCTTTATGTAGACTCAATTTGGGTATGTCCCATGCTTGATCTAACATATTAACAATGAAATAATCCATTGTAAATAAACATTTCAAACCAATAGATAAACGTTTTTCACTAAAACATGGTAGTATTAGAAGGGTTTTAGTATATAATACATATAGAATAACTATCTTAGACATTTTAATGCTGATATTGAAGAATCTATTTGCCCAAAAACCAAAGGATAAGTTACCACTGTTTTATATAGACTATAAAGTAGCCACTCAAAACCATGAATGATAGTGGTAGAAAAGCCAATTTTGGTGAACCCCACAATTAGACAAGCATTTACTTGTGTTAAATGGGCTTTTCTTTAGCAACCATAAGCATAGATATCCTTGGAAGAAAAAATGCCTAGTAGACGATAAATGAGGACTATCACAAACATTGTATGCATGCGCAAAGAGAAATTTGTGTCTATATGTCTTGCAATATAGCTGGATATATGAACTTTCCATAACTATATACTCTGTCAATTATCTTTACCAAAAGTATTTCAAAAACTATACATTATCAACATGATACTATATGATGTATTTGCATTCCATTTGGATAATTATGAGAAGGAGAAAGCTTGTTCATCAATAGGACATCCCATCAATTTTACTTCTCTCTCCTTCTCAATTGGAAGCAGGGGGGGAGAATAACAGCCTCATTGAAAGGAAGAGGGGGGGAAAATGATCTATAAGGGAAAATTAGTGATAATTAGGGGGGGGGGGGGGGGGGAAGAGGATTGCCTTATTTCTTAAGGTGGGGGAGAAATTTATAGGGGGGAGGAAGGAAGGGTGTTATGAGGGTGATAGCACGGGGCCCCCTCCCTCTGTCTTTACCTTGGTGGCCAGACTGGCCCTCCCGCCATGCAGACTATGCCTCTTGGAAGGAGAAGGAGAGTTTAGTGGGATTGGAGGTGGCACACGTGTGTCCCTCCCCCCATTGCAATCATCATCTTCACAATTTTCGATCTCCTTTGCCCACTACGTCATACCTTCTCTTGTCGTGATCTCCTCCTCCACCCCTCGTCGAGTGACAGTCGCCTCGGTTCGTTTTCTCCCAATTCATCTCCCCCTCCCACCGCCAATCAACGGCATTGCCAAGGGGGGGGGGGGGGAGAGACGTAATTAAACAATTTATTTCATTAGTTTTAAATTAATTTGTTAAAAAAAGGGGGGGGGGAGAAAATCCTGATGGCGCTAGCAGAACGGCGGCGTATTACATCCTTCCCCCCTTAAGGAATCAATATGTACTCATCTTGAAAGGAACTAGGGGTATTGTTGGTCGAGAGTACTCTCATCAATCCATGTGGCATCTTTTTCTAGATAGTTTTTCCATTGGATGAGGTACTCTTTGAGGGTTCTACTCCTTAATCTCTTTTTCGAGTGTCTAGGATTCTACCTGGCAAGAGCTCAAGGACTCCTTAGCTTGGGATTACAACTTGTTGATCATTGAGTACGTGACTAGGATTGGATACATATTTCTTTAGTAGGCTAACATGGAACACATTGTGAACCTTTACATTCTCAGGGAGTTTTTAGACAATGGGCCCTAGGCATTTGAGGATCTTGTAGGGTCCACAATACCTTGGACTCAGTTTCTTAAATCCTCCTAGTGATAAGGAGTTCTTCTTGGGGCGTACCCAAATAAAGACCATATCCCCTTCTTTGAAGAGTCACTCCTGTCAATTTAGATCCGCATAGGCTTTTTGCCTATCCTTGGCGTATCTAATATCTTGTATAATGGTCTTGACCTGCTCATCCATCTCCTCAAGCATTTCTTTGGAAGCTTCTACCCTCAAGGTAGGATCTAAAAAATTCAATGGAGTACGGCAATCATGCATACACAATGCTTGAAAAGGCATCATTTGAATGCTTTGTTGGTAAGAAGCATTATAGGCAAACTTTACCAACGGTAGATATTGGATCCATTTCTTGGGTTCGCGACAGCAATATGCCCTAAGAATGTCTTCAATGACTTGGTTGACTCTCTCCGTTTGGCCATTAGTTTGAGGGTGATAGGTTGTACTGAAGCAAAGTTGAGTCCCAACGGCCTCGAATATCCCTCTCCAAAAGTGAGATGTGAAGAGGGAATCACAATCACTAACGATCCTTCTAGGTAACCCATGGAGTCTGAATATCTCCTTAATGAACAACCTGGCAATGTCTGAAGCTTTATAGTTTTTCTTGACTACTAGAATGAGGTGTGCAACCTTAGTGAGCATGTCTACTATAACCATAATTGAGTTGTATCCTCCTTGGACTGAAGGTAGTTCAACAACAAAGTCCATGCTGATAAATTCCCACTTCATCTGGGGGAATGTCAAGAGGTTGCAGCTTTTTAGGAATCTTAATATGTTCTACTTTAATGTGTTGGCAAGACAAACATTTTGTGACATATTTGAGCGCATCTCCCTTAAGCCTTTCCCAATGGTAGCTTTTCTTGACTGTGTTGAGGGTCTTGACATATCCGGTATGGCCTGAAAAGGGGGAATCATGTGCTTCCCAAAGTATTCTCTATTTGAGCTTCTTGCTTGAGGGTATGCATAATCTTGTCCTAAAGTAGACAAGTCCCTCATTGACAGAAAATTCTTGATATTTGATCTTAAGTTTGGGGTTTTGGTCCTCTCCCAAAATCTCTTTCATCATCTTCAGGTACTCTCGGTCATGGCTAGCTTCCTCCTTTGCTAATTGAAGGATTGGGTTGCTGGGCATTTATACCATAGTTGCCAATGATTCTGCCATTGAGGGTTCCTCCATAATAAGAGAGTTGAGGAACGCTTTGCAACTTAAGGCATCAACAACTACATTCTCCTTGCCATGTCGATATCTGATCTCAAAATCATATTCCAGCAAAACTGCAATCCAATGTCGTTGCCTCGTATTGAGGTCGATCTGGGTGAATATCCATTTGAGGCTCTTATGGTCTGTGACCAAAGAGAACTTGTTGCCAAGCAAATAGTGTCGCCAAAGCTTGAGAGCATGAATAACTGCTAATAGCTCCAGGTCATGGGTAGCATAATTCCTTTCATGGGTCTTTAGCTTCCTCAAAGAATATGCTATAGGATGACCTCCTTGCATTAGTACACAGCCTAGTGCAAGTGAACTAGCATCCGTGATGACTTCAAATTCATTGCTCAAGTCCGAGAGCTTTAGAATCAGTGTTGTCACCAGGCTATGCTTAAGCTGGTCAAAACTTGATTGTTCAATGGCGTCCATGCTATGGCAACCTGCTTCTTCAACAAATTTGTAAGGGGTACTGCGATTTGGACATAATCCTTAATGAACATCCTGTACCAACCTGTTAATCCAAGAAAGCTACGTACTTCTTTAACAGTAGTGGGTGGAGGCCACTCTTGGACATCCTTGACCTTTGTAGGATCTACAGAGATTCTCTCATTTGACACAATAAATCCAAGGTATTCAATCTGCCTCTTGAGGAAGGTGCACTTTTTCTTCTTAGCATAGAGCTTATGAGTTCTCATGGTCTCAAGGACGAGGCGAACTTGGAATTCGTGGTCCTCCTCTTCCTTGGAATAAACCAAGGTATCATCAAAGAAGACAAGCACAAAATCATCAAGATATGGTCTAAAAATGTCTTGCATTAGCTTGTTAAAGGTGGCAGGGGCATTAGTCAGTCCTAAAGACATTATCGTGAATTCAAAATTACCATAACTTGTGTTGAATGCCATCTTAGGAATATCTTCTTCTTTAACGCAGATCTGGTAGTAACATGACCTCAAATCCATTTTGGAGAAGATTTTTGCTCCCTGCAATTGATCAAGTAACTCGTCTATCCTTGGGATAGGATACTTATTTTTTATAGTTACTTGGTTCAAGCCTCTATAGTCGATGCAAAAGTGAAGTGTACCATCCTTCTTCTTTTGGAATAGGACTATAGCTCCCCAAGGAGAATTGTTGGGGCATATGTATCCTTGGTCCAATAGCTGTTTGAGTTGTTCCTTTAACTCAATAGCTTCAGGAATGGACATCTTGTAGGGCCTTTTTGTGAGTGGTGCAGCTCCTGGTGTCAGCTTAATCTCATGATCCACTTCCCTTGGTGGTGGTAATTCAGTCAATTCTTTTGGAAACGCATCCGCATACTCTTTTAGCCAAGATGATTCTTCATTGGTGTCCTCTACTTGTTCTATTTTGTTTAGCTTGATCAGGTAGATGGGTAATCCTTTCCTTATCCCCTGAACTATTCGCGTTAGCTGGTTGGATCTTTGGTTTACCAGATTCTCCTTGTGTTGTCACTAGCTCGCCCTTAGGATTCCGAAAGGAGACTTGTCCTTTCCCACAATGGATGTGACCATCATTGAGGACTAGCCAATCCATCTCGAGAAGGCAGTCATGGACTCCTAGATTCATTACCCTGAACTTAACAGATGTGAGTTTGTCTCCAAGTAGGAATTCCACCTTAGCAGTTGGCCTAGTGCAAGTGATTTCTCGCCCATTTGCTAATTCAACAAGCAAAGTAGGTGCAGCTACAGTGGCTATTCCTAACCTTCTTGCACAAGCTGGTGAAATAAAGGAATGAGTGCTGCCACAGTCAATCAAGGTTTTGAATTTCTTACCTTGATAATTTGATGGTGTTTGGATTACTGATGAGAACCAGTGGTTTCGCCCCTTTTTGTGGAGAGCGGCATGAACGGATGCCTTCTCAATCTCAGCTTCCATCGACGGGTCTTCTTCTTCATTGATTCCCTTAGTGGAGATATTGGAAGTTTTTGCCCTCCCCATTGTTGCATCACCGTGGCCATGGGTAGCTCTGGCTTAAATTTTCCTTGGCAATGCTCTCCGCTAAGTTTGGGACATTCCCTTTTGAAGTGTCCAAGTTCATTACAATGGAAACATCGCATGCTTTGATCGCTTCTTTGAGTGGGGACAAAGTCACTAATTGCATTTGCCCTTGGCTTCTTCCGTTGGCCTTCACTTTGTCCTTGAGCCCTCTTGAATTGAGCTCTCAACATTCCCGGATTCTGGTCCTTGTAAGACCATGGTCTATTATTCCTGGGCTTTGGTTGGACTTCTTGGGCAATAGGTCCCGCTCTTATCAATGCATCTTGCAAATCCGAAGGACACATTGATTCCAACCGGGTGTTCAATGGTGGATTTAGCCCATCGTAGAACTTTGAAACTTGTTGGGTAATGCTCATGGTCGGAGCATATTTCAACAAGGACACAAATCTCGAGTAGTACGCTTCCAGTGATAGGCCCAATTTTTCAATTTGAAGAACTCATTCATCTTCTAAGTTCTGTATGCATGTGGCATGTATCTTCCTTGCTTCCTTTAGCTTAACCCAAGTAATTGTGCTTTCAAAAAATGCTTGGTCCTTACACCATTGCTTCCACTAGAGCCTAGCTTCTCTGATAAGTTTGAGCTTGGCAATCATGGCCTGGTTCACGGGTGATGTTCCTGCTGCATTGAAGTAATCTTCCATGGATTCAATCCATACCTTGGTATCAGCTTCAACAGTCTTCCCCTTTCTGTTGAATTCTAGTGGTTTAATCCGTTTGAGGAGGAATTTCTTCTCTTCTACCTCACCTGGGCTTAGTGGGGACACAAGACTCTGGTTTTGCGTTTGGGGCTGTATCTGGTTTTGGATTAAAACCTTCGCGTTAAGATTACATTTACATATCTCTACACAAATTGAATCAATGCACAATTTATTTTTCAGTAAATACTATGTGACAAATCAAATAAACATAAAATTCTTATTTATCCATAAAGAAGCCTAAGCTTCAAGTACAATTATTCGGGAATAGATAAGGATTGGTTGGGATGATTTTCTTTTTCAATAGATACATCAACACCAAGTTAATGATTCCCTATTGGATTCAGCTACATGGACAAAATAGTAATATGGATTGGGAGAAGGGATTCTCAGGAAGTGATAAGTCATGGGAAGTTCGGATAGCCATGATGTTCGTTTTGCCCCATTACTTTAATTATGTCAGCTGGCAAGACTTTGACCACCTCGTCATAGATGTAGCGATTCTGTTCTACTTGCCGGGATCCAATGTGTAGGATGGAATTTACACGAGCCTCATGGAAGATGAATAACTTGATAATCTTCAAGTCTTCAAACCATTTTAGCCTCTTCAGGTTGTTTTGAAGATAGACGAGTCGGTTAGTATCTATATAGCAGTATCCCACGCTCCAAGTCCAATGCCTTTCCACATACAATGGTGAAGGGTTGTAGACTCAATCTAAGATCCCCATCATGTCGAATCGTCAGCAATAACTTGAAGAGTTCATAGCTATCTTGTAGATGATGTGAAATATGAGGAATCTGCTCCATGCCTTGTAAGTCTGGAAGCGGCAATAATCCACAAGTGAGTGAAAAAAAAGAATTATTTCCTAGTGAAAACATTGCTTCACTCTTCCCAATTTATTCATATCCGGGTTGTTTTATCATAGGTTCACTCTGAGACCAACTGTAGCATGCTCGCCTATTGGCTATCTAAGCACGTTTTAGCGGTCCATCAAGAAATAAATCTAAGCGTCACCACCCGGCACTCCCATGGAATGTTCCGGGGTTTTTCACCTAGGGTTTCCTGAGTCCACCTCGCAACGAAACGTTCGCGGCCAAAACCCACTAGGATCGACCCAAAATCTGGGTTCCTAGTTGATAAGGTCTCCTAACAGCATTCTAGTGTCGGGTTTTGGACATCCTACTTTATGCAGAGATACCCAATCTGAAGCAGATCCAAGCTGCACTTAGTTCAAAGAGAACGAGAAATGAGAGGGATGCGCCACTGAACCTCTTTTCCCATAGGGCATAGTCCCATTCCGGTCCCCTAAAACGGCATGAACTGAGTTCTAACTTAACAATTCCTAAAGTCAACCCAATAAAAAATCCTTGTGAGAAGCCTCCTAGTTCTTTGGCGCCACCATCCCGTAGGACGGCCCCGTTGGGGATTCTGTCCACCTACTTTCCTCAATGGGTATTCTTTAGTTACCTAATTAGGTCCTATCACATTTATGTAGGACATTTAAAAAACAACTTTCTTAATTAAGCCTTTTAAGAAACAAGGTTCGTTTGCGCAACTTATGGCATTGATACAAAAACAGTTCAGACAAGTCCTTTCTAAGTAAACTTTATATTATCTTCTTAACTGAAATACAAGTCTTGTCCAGAAGGGACGGATTCTATGATCCGTGAGGATGAGTCTTATTTCCTCCAAGTATCCGCCCTTGCACTAGTAATAGGGCCTCGAGATTTTATCCTGAATCATGTAGATTCTTTGAGCAGGACCCGGAGGCAAGGAATTTACAGCCAGAGTCCCCCCGGGCATCCAAGTGTCCTCCTACGTTCAAACTAACCTACGAAGAGAACTCTCCTGGCAGGTTCGGTCCACATTCCTGTCACGTTTATTTGGAACCCCCTTGGCTAGGGTTGGCACTTAGCTGGGGGTAGCTTGGCCTGCCCTACTTGAGTTCAACTTGATTTATTATTCAATTTTCTATTGTGAGCTTGGGTCATTCATTCCATTTATAGACATTGAACCTAGATTTACAAGCACAAACAAACAGTGAAGGCGAGTGCTCTCAAGACATTTGCTAGATGGAGTCCTCATCTTTGACGCTAACATCACCTTTCTTGATCATTCCTACCTTGGCATCATTTTCCATTATTTCCCGAGGGATGGGGAATACCCTTTGCTTGACCTCACTACTATGTATTAGGGTAGGGAAATTTTACTATAGTTTAAATGAGGGCTTCCCTAGATTACTATCCTTTGATCCCCCCCCCTCTCTTAAGATCTTAGTCTAGGGTTTTGTTGAGTCGATTGATAATCATTTTTTTTCCTACCTTAGAACTCTATCGGGTTCTAGGTTTACCCTAGGGTCTCCTCGTCTTCAAGATAATGGATACTTATATTTACTCTCTTTTTTTTCAAGACAATGTAAACCAAGTCTACTTACCATTCTGAGATAGATATGAGCATCAAATGTAGCTTGGCGAGTAGTCCTTCTCCTTGTGGGTACTACATTCCAGCTTCCTTGTGTTAGTTTCGGGTTGTTTCATATTTCGAAAATTGTATACTTAAGCGTGTTTTGGGTTCATCGTGGTTGGCTATTGGGGTAGAGACCAATGAGCGTGTTGGCTTCAAGACAAAAATATGGTCATAAGGTCGAGTCGATTCATCTTGCAACTACTAGTGTCCTAGGTGGGTCGAGCTAAACCTTGGCTTCACTTACCGGCTAGGACCTTATTTACCAAACTATTCCTTTCAAACGAGCTCAACAATTCACGTGCGCATCCTAATCTACCTTTTTAGATGCATACCCCATTATGTGGTGTAGTTGAAGCTATTCATGATGCCATGCAAGTCCCAATGCGTCTCCCCTATGTTGTCAATGAGATGTGAGGTCCCTATTCGTAGAAAGCCCTTCTAGTACATTTATGCAGCTCATAAGGCATGACTTAATTACTCAAGTGCGAGTGTACATGCATCCTTTGAAAATGCAAGTTAATTCTCTACGATGGTCTATGGAGTATAATTGACCTAGACGGAATATTTATGTACCTTGACCATCTATGATGCATCTGTGGAAGTTGGATCTTATTTCTTGACTTGTTTTCGCTACTCATATAGATACCCATTTTATTTTCAACATTCCATGATTATAAAACCTCTTTTTGGCTACCTTTCAAAATATGCAAACTACTTGACGCGAGGCATGACTTTATTTCTAATAATGCTTATGCTTAAATATTCGATTTCAGTTTCTAATGTGGTACCTAGTTTTGGAGAGTCAAGTTAGCGTTTTCGCCTGATAAACCATTCGTGTTGATAGTGGCGTCTTTTCCCGGCCCTTCCCCCGTAGTCGTGACTTTTCCAATCTCCTAGGAGAGCTTACGCTTTGGGGCCATTGTGGAGTTGGAGACGGCCTTCGCTTCCTTCGAAGGACTCCTTGGTGCCGGAGTTACTACACCTTGTCTTGCCTTTTGCGGACTCCTTGTCAACTTGAGGCAATCGATGGAGAGATTACGAGGCTTGCGATGGGGAAAGACGGTACTCAAGCCTTTGCTCAAGGAAGGGGTTGGTTCTTGAGCCTCTTCTCCCTCTCTCTCTCTCCTACTCTCCTTCACTACCTCTCTTTCCTTCTCAACTGGCAGCAAGAGGGGGGGAAAAAAAGAATAACGGCCTCGTTAAAAGGAAGGGGGGGGCGAATGATCTATAAGGGAAAGTTAGTGATAATTAAGGGGGGGGGGGGGGGGAGAAGAGGATTGCCTCGTTTTTTAAGGGGGGGAGAAATTTATAGGGGGGAGGAAGGAAGGGTGTTATGGGGGTGATAGCGGTGATAGCACGGGGCCCCCTCCCTTTGTCTTTACCTTGGCGGCTAGACTGGCCCTCCCGCCATGTGGACTATGCCTCTTGGAAGGAAAAGGAGAGATTAGTGGGATTGGAGGTGGCACACGTGTGCCCCTCCCCCCATTGCAATCATCGTATTCGCAGTTTTCGATCTCCTCTGCCCGCCACATCACACCTTCTCCCATCGTGATCTCCTCCTCCACCCCTCGTCAAGTGACAGTTGCCTCGGTTTGTTTTCTCCTAGTTCATCTCCCCCTCCCTCGCCAATCGACGGCATTGCCAAGGGGAGGGGAGAGATGTAATTCTCCCCCCTAACGACACTAGCAGAACGGCAATGTATTACACTTGGACATCCCTACCCTCTACGCTATTTTCCCCCATATCTATACTCTCTCATGGCTCTATTGTGACCTCTTCTCTGTGTTTATGCAACCTTCATTAATAGAGTGAATTACTTACACCCTCCTTTCCTTTGGTACCTTTGTGTGTGACTATCAACTTCCTAAGGAAGGAAAAACGTTTCGTTGAGAGACTTTTTGTGAGCAAATCTATAGAAGTTTGGTTAGTTGAGATCCTAACAAGGTCAACAGACATGTCCTCAATGACCTCTTTGATGAAATGGTAGAGCATCTCAATGTATTTCATCTTTGCATGGAAGACCACATTCTTGGCTAGCTTTATAGCACTCATAGGATCCAAATGTAGTGTAGAGACCACATTAGTAATACCAAGGTTTTCTACTAGACAACCTAACTAGAGAGCCTCCTTGCAAGCCTTAGTGGTGGTGGCTGCAACATACTTGGCGGTTTGTGCTGAACTACGCATTGATCGCCATGCCATTGTACAAGTTGCTGATTGTCTTCGAGTGGACTGAGGCATGCCAACGGGCATACGAAGAATTGAAAAAGGCTCTGATAACATCACCAATTCTACGAGCCCCAGATTGGACCATTACCTTCCACATACATATCGATGCTTCTAAGTTTTCCATGGGGGCAGTGTTGTGCCAACCTGGTGAGCATAACTTAGATTACCAAGTGAGCTTTGCTAGCAGACAACTCACTAAGACAGAGATGAATTATTCGACAACAGTCTCAATAGATTGCAAGGTTCTGCCAAGGACTAAATCCACCTTTGGATACTCACCTTGAATCAATGAGACCAAAAACTCTTGAATATGCTCTTATGCCAAGGGAATTGCTTGAAATGGCCAAAGGAACCGCCCAATAAACAACTATGGAAGGGGCTAGCCAAACTATGGTGTCAACATGGCCAATGCCAGAGGGAATGGTAGAGCTAATGCAATCACCCAAGGAATAAATGGGATAGGAATCAAGCAATGCTTCCAGTGTGGAAGGACTTGACACCTAAGGGAAAATTTTCCTAACCACCCTCAAAATCCTAGCCCAAACCAGGTTGGTGGAAGAAGCCGAGGGAACAACAACAAAAACCCAGGTAATGGATGTGGAAGAGGAGTTGATGCTCGGGCAAATACCATAATTGGACAACCTGAGGAGTGCATGTTAGGTGAAGAAATTGAAAGAGGACCCATTCATACTATTGTAGAAAGGAAACGAGTAGATCACAAATGTTGAGTAATTCAATTTCCAACTACTTACAAGAGTATGTCGTTTATAATCTTAATTTATTGTGGTAGCATGCACTCCTTTCTTGCACCCAAGACATTGCATCTAGAATCCAGGGGGACAAGGAAAATGATAGTAGAATTGGCTAGTGGAAAGGAAATCTCCTCAACTGAAACTAGAGCAAAACTTAAATTTGAGTTAGACAGCCATATAACTGAAGTAGAATTTCGAATCCTACCATTAGGATGCTACGATTGCATTTTGGGACTAGATTGGCTCAAGAAGGACAAAGCCCAGATTCTATGTGTTGAAGAGGAAATAATCCTTCAAGACTTGGAAGGAGAAACCGTAAAGGCATATGGGAAATCTGGAAGAACTAGATTCCAACTAGCCAAGGCAAGTCCACTCAAGAAGGGATTGAATAAATGTCAACCAACCTACATAATTCCGTTGAATAAGATCGAAAAGTCTAATGAAGGCACTCTACCTTCTTGGATCAACAACTTTGAGGATGTCTTTCCAGAAGATTTGACTCAATCGCCTCCAAATCGTGAGGTTCATCATGAAATCAAATTGATTCTTGAAGCCCTAAACGAACGTACAAAATGCATATTGAGCTTAAGGAACAAACGAGGCAACTGATACAGTAAGAATTTATCCACCCAAGTAATTTACCTTTGGAGCGCTTGTCCTCTTCCAGAAAAAGAAGGACAGAACACTTAGACTCTGCATTGACTTCAGAGGTTATGATAAAAAACAAGTGCCCCATACCTAGGATAGATGAACTTTTAGATCACCTACACAAAGCCAAGGTTTTTTTCAAGATTAATCTAAGGTCCATATACTATCAAATTTAAATCAAGGAACAATATATCCCAAAGACTGCCTTCAGTACTAGGTATGGTCATTTATGAATTTTTAGGCATGCCGTTCGGATTGACTAATGCCCCAGCTACATTTAGTCGTCTAATGCAAGACATCTTTTAACCATATCTAGATGATTTTGTGCTAGTATTCTTTGACGATATATTAGTATACTCCAAATCAATAGAGGAACATAAAGGTCACTTAAAGATCACCCTAGTAACACTCCATGAAAATCAACTCTATGCCAAGATTAGTAAATGTGTATTTTTCACTTACAATATTAAATAACTTGGATACATTGTTTCCGCTAATGGAATCTCTATAGACCCTACCAAAGTAAAAGATACCCTAGAATGGCCAATACCTAAGACAATAAAAATCTATTAAACACTTACATCGATTGATAACCCAGCCTTCTTCCCTACATGTACAAAAGCATCTTGACTTAGGGTTTCCTAACCCTTGAGCTCTTAATTTTCCTTTGAGGTGAGGGCGCGTCGCGACATGGCGTGGTGTGTGTTGAGGGGGGAAGGGGGGGGGGGGGGGGGAGGGGGGGATGTCACATCATGTTGGGGAGGGGGAGGCGGGCACGACGCATTGTGTCATGTTAGAAAGGGGGGGGGGGGGGGAGGGGGGGATGTCATGATATGTTGGGGAGGGGGAGGGGAGCGCGGCGCGTCATGTCGTGTCATTGGGAGGGGGGGTGCGAGGGGGGGATGTCATGTTATGTTGGGGAGGGGAGTGGGCGCATCGCGTTTTGCTCTTTTCTTTTCTTGAGGTGACACCGTCATTCAATTCATTCAAATTTTCAGGATCTGACCTCCATCCAGGACGCCTTTTCCTTCCTTTGTCCTGTGCCTTCTTGGTTGTCTTCTTCTTCCATTTTTCCCGCACTTCTGCTCCATTTTTCGTTCCTCTGTGCTGCGGTAAACAGACCCCTTAAACAATAGACCTCTAACTTTCTCAGGAATCACAAATTTTCTAAAATATGTGTGTGCGGGTGAAAATGGGTTGCTCAGTTACACTAGGCGACTCAATGATTAGGCATTCAAAGTATTTACAACTTGCCAAGCAACCATTAAAAATTGTAATGATGTGATCGCTACACATAAACTTTGTATACAACAGCTCATAGGACAAGTGGTACAACTAAATGACACTATAATTCAACAAAAAAATCAAATTATTTCAATGCAGGACACTATCCATGACATTGTTATCTCATATGAGGAGGCAAAGGCACAATTGGATGACTTGAGAAATATCAATAGCAAGCTAACACAGGAGCACCTCAAAAAGAAGAAGAAGCCAATGAACGAGTTAATTGTGAATAGCGGCTAGTGGAAGCAACGTATCAAAGCATATAAGGTAGCTCAGAATAAGAACATAGGTGAGGGTGAGGTTGGATCGTGTATTAGTAGATTGCTGAAGGCAAGTGCATTGGAAAACACTTTGAGCAATCCTAAGTTTAAGGTTGTGAAGGAAAAGGTGATTGAGTGCACATTAAAAGATGTGTCAAATGAGATCTCAACTGTGGATGCACAATCCATTTGTGACAGGCTTGGTATTAGCACAACGACTTACTCAAATATATTCAAAGGTGTGAAGGCTAGGTTTGGTCATGTGCTGAAGAGAAATAGAATCGTGCCTCTTCCTCAACCTTGAAAGTTAATAGAGTCCCGATGGGAAACTTAATACAAAGGTTTTGGAGTTGATAAGAGATCCCATGCATGTTCAATGCATGGAAACACTAAAGGTTGGGACCAAAAATGCATATAAGGTGAAGTTTACCAAACTCAACAATTACTATTTAGATTTGTACGTGGTGCAATCGGCAATGGTAATGTACTATAATATGTAGAGGAATGTAATGGTAAATTGCAATTTGTTATAAAATTAGATAAAAGTGAGGTCATCAAAGGCGTAAAGCTTGAAAGAGTTAGTGTAACTCTGATGAATAGAGCTTTGCAATTCGATAAGAACAACCCAGGGAACTTTAGTGTTCAATCCAAGCGCCATGTGTGGTGGCTCGTTGCATTTGAAGTTTCTAAGGAAACATTTGAGGTGTTGGAGCTGTTCTTTATGCACACAAGCATTCCAAGCATCATCGATTGTCAGGAACATGGTGAGATGCTCTTGGTTGAAGGGTATGGTCAATACTTGGTTGAATGGCATCTTGCAGGAAACTTGAAAACTTTAAAATGCATTTGTGGAATCTCCAATGGTGCAAATACAAAGAATCCATGCCTATATTGCTTGACAGAGAGGGTGGAAGGAAAGGGTGGAAAGAAGAACTAGCAAAGGGTGACAAGTGTTGCACCAATGTGCAATAGAGAAGATCCCACTTGGAAGCCCATCTTCAACATTCCATTGGATCGTATTCACATTTGTTCATTGCATGATTTTGTCAAAATCATGGAGAAACTTATATATGAATACATTTGCTTTGCTTATAGGATGCAACCAAAAAAGAAGCCATTGCAATGTGTAGGAATGTGGAGCGAGTGCTATCAAAAATTGGGCTACACAATAATCACATGACGATTGAAAAAGATGAGAAGAGATCAGGAAAATCTGGTAACTTGCCAAAAAATCCTTGCTTTGGAGGAGCAAAGGCTGGGAAGTTTTTCTCAGCACCCATCAATGAGGAAGGGAATGTCATGGTTCGTAGGCCGCAGGACTAGGGTGGAAAAAGTTACATTTTGCAATTCCTAATCGAAGTAATGGAGGAAAAACAAGGTTGGCCAAAGCTAAGGTTTGGATAAGTCTTAACAAATTGGCTCCCTTACTTCGCAAGATGGTGTTTAACAATGAAGACAAGTAAGAATTTATTGATGTTGTGCATAGCTTCTATGAAAACATGGTGGAAGCATGGAGCAAAAGCTCTATCACACATTACATGGTGTGTACTAAGTTAACATTTTAAAATTATATAAATTGTATAAACTATTGAGCATAGTTTTACTCATGTGTGATATGTGTCTTTGTAGCATATCCTTGAGGCACATGGGCCATACTTTGCAGAAAAGGGAAGCATCGAAATTTGGTCCACACAAGGGATGGAAAATTCACATTGGATAGCATGTGGTGCGTACCAAAGAAAAACCAATCATGGTTGAGGGGTGAATGGTAGTAATCCAATGATCCAATTGCTATCTTAGTGGTATAGGATTATAGCAGCGGATGAAGCTAAACTCTCACAAAAGAGAGCAAATGAAAGTGTTGATGAATCAATTGTTGCAGACATGATGGAATCATGTCGTATTCCTAAAAGAGTGTGTTACGAAGTCTCAAGTGCCAAAGAAAACCATGCTAAGTGGCTAGAAAAAATGCTTCGACAAGGTAGCAAATGGATTCAAAGAGAGCTAAGATAGTAAAATAAACAACATGTTCAGTGTGAATGCATTACATAGTTTAAGAGAGAAAGAGAGAGTGTGCATCTGTGTGAATGAGTCTTACAGTTTAGGATTATATAAAAGAGGGATTCACTTTCTATCTTATTCATTGAGTTCTCACATCTCTTGTGTAGGAAAGATGGCTAGGTCTAAGGTAGTTGCAAATAAGCTTCCACTCAAAGTCCCATATCATGTTTAGCCCCTTGGAGCATCTACTAGCTCAGATGCATCCCCTTCTCAACCTAACCGAGCCTCCTCAAGCTGCCCTCACAACGGTCCTTCTCAGCATCCCCACAAGAAATGCAAGTGGAAGCCAGGTACAGTAGCCCCCTGAGAGAAATTAAGAAGTATCAACAGTCTTTTGATCTCATCATTCCGAAGGCAGGCTTCTCGAGACTTGTTCGCAAGATTGTGCAAGACCTCTACCACACAAAGAACAGGTTTTTGGCAGACTTTATCACTTCACAAAAGAATGTCTTTATGCTCTACAATGTGTTGCAGAGGCCTTTTTAGTTGACTTGATGACTGGTGCTCAGCGTTGCGCAATACATGCGAAGCGCATCACTATAACTCCCAAGGACTTCCAGCTTGTAAGAAATCTTCAAGCTGTGAAGGATGCATTCATTCCAATGGAATGGACATAGTTTGTAATGTTATCTTTTTTGGCATGGTGTTCTTCTTGTGCATTGGACATATGACTATGTCCCAATGAAAAACTATTGTATGCGCCCTTAAAATATAAATTAATTTTTTTCTCTTGTCCTTTACTCTCAATTTTGATTGTGCATCTTCACTGTATTTTCAATTCTTACTTACAGCTTTTGCTAGCACTATTGATTTCAATAGAAAAAACATGTAAAAAATTGCCATTTCTTATTGCAAGCTTTACTCCTAATGCCTCTGTATAATTCATGTGGTGCAAAGTTTCTAAGGGCCATAATAGGAAATCCATCCAAAATTTTGGTGTGCGATAATTTTTAAAATACTAAACTGTATCGGAATACGACGAAACTTCACATGCACACTCGTTAGGTGGCCAAGAGGCCAATTTCCAGATACCAGAATTCGGACCAAGGTTCTGCAGGCTTTTTTTTTTCAAAAAAAAGGGCTCTTGGCCACCTAACGAGTGTGTGTGTGAAGTTTCATCGCATTCCGATACAAGGTTATGGATTTACGATCACACGATGGATAGTGCGTATGAAGCTGCATTAACCCAATTTTGGGGTTTAAATGGGTTAAAAGTTCATTCTTCTTCTTATTTTCACATCTTGCTTTCTTTGCTTCCTCCACTCTCACACCCCCAACCTATGTCTCTTCTCCATCTTGGTCTCCTTGAGCTTGCATGGCACGCACCAAGCAAGCATGTCACAGTTTCAGGCCCAAGAAGACCTCAGGCCAAGGCCCGCCACTTGGAGCGCAAGAAGGTGCAGCCTCCTCTAGTGCAACAGTAGGTGCTCCCCATAGAGCACAACGACCACCACAGAAGAAGAGGAGATGGAAATCAAGCACTGTCACCCTTCGGGAGATAAGGAGAATCCAACGCGGATACAAGCTTCCCATCCCGAAAAGATCTTTTCATAAGGTTGTTTGGGAAGTCATGCAAGACTTAGAGCTGAAAGGGATGGGAAGATTTTGGGTACGAGTGTGGGATGGCCCACTAGTAGGAAGGTGGATTGCTATAGCTATGGAGGCTCTACAAACAACTGCAGAGGGGTTTCTCATCTACTTGTTTGATGATATGTAGCTAGTGGCCATCCATGCAAAGCGTGTCACAATCACAGGTAAAGACATGAACTTTATCGTTCGACTTCGGCACGATAAGGGGACTCCTCCATAGGTTATGAGATTAATGATGCAAGGTTTTATAATGAGTGTTATAGCACCATAGCATCTTGGAAGGCCAAATTTTTTTGTATACTCTACCACATTTGAATATTTATTTATATATACATAATATCTAATGAGATGTGTACTGAATTCAAATAATTAAGTAAAACTGTTTTGTTTTGTTTATTGAAATGCACGACTCTTAATTTTTTTTACACGTAAAAATGCATCAAAAGTAGTAATACATATAGATACGAGTTATGTTATTGCTTATGCACAATCGCAAGTGCAATACTATGTGTTGACATAATTAAATTGGATTATGTTAATGTATGCAAATGCATCATTCACGTACAACACATTATCGTCACACTTACACGAACCACACATTTATTCAATAAATATTTATTTATAAGTACAAAGAAAAATATCTTATATTCATCAAGAAAAATACATGGGATGGATGATAGTGATGGCAGATACAAAAGGCCGATAGCCAACAAGAACTCTCAATTGTTCCTTGGCTTTTTCACCGATGGAGAGGAGGGGTCAGCTTCTGATGAAAATATAAGTTTCTTGTTTGCTTCAAAAAAGATGCGCTCCCCCTTCAACTCTTTCTCTAGGAGAAGTGGATCTGACAACCAGAAAGTGGCCAAGACTCCAGGATAGCTGCAGACATCATTTTTGGCCAAGATTTCACCATGGAGTTCGGGGGATCCAATGCACCCTACTGTCAAGTTTCATCACATAAAAATATATGGTAGTAAGAAATATCACCTTCTCTAGATCATCTTGTATCTTCATTTCCTTATGTGTTAGCGAGGCACCTCTTTGTGCAGAGGGATCTACAAACTCCTTGGTAGAAAGCTGGGGCCTCGATCCTGAACAAATCATGTTGTAGTGCTTCAAATTCAACATCCAACACAAGGTAATCTTCTTCAACCGAGGTAATATGCTCTTGTGCTACTATGATGGCACTCACTGTATTTAAGCTTGTGCCATCATATCTTCCAATCTCTGCTATCGTCGAATGCACATCCATGTAATCATAGTCGATCAGGTCTTCCATCGAATCCCTAACTAGGATGGAAAAAAACTCTTCTTCCTTCATTTCCAAGTATTACAGTACATCTGATAGAAGAAAGTATTGTACACCATCTACTTCAATTTGGGCGTCAAGGAGGCAAGGTTGGGTTTGTTGACTTTGTGGCTATTCTGAAAAAAGACAGCACCATGAGAGCCAACCCTTGCTCTTCCACCACCCAATGTTCCTCTTCAACATTTATGAGCTCTTCAATCGGTTCTTTTCCTATGTATGTGATAGCAACAACCTGTGGAGTTGTATCTTCATCGCTCTCCTCCTTTAGGGGTGTATCCAATGCAAGCAAGTGAATTACCAATGCACAATCACACTCCACGAGATCCAAAGGTGTTTGTACCTAGTGCACTAGCCATGGGAACAGTGCATACTTTGTGTGAAGGATCCACGTGGGGCAAACACCTATTCGCCACTTTTTGGTGATTCTTCCTTGCCTGAAATACCATGAGTTGTTCCAGAGGCACCAAGTCATGTCAGATCCCTCAATGGAGTACGTGCAGGTAGCAATGGTGCTTACAAAGTCTTCCAAAACCTGAAGGGGGGGATCCAATGATAAGAGCACACTTTTAAGGTTGAAGTTCTTAGAGAAAACTTGAAATATCTCGTCACCCTGACTGGCAAAGATAGTCATATGGATCCACTCATCAAAGTGTGCACGAGCATCCATCGTAGCAGGTAGGAGGGATGTGGTGGATATAAAGAGATGAAGAGAGAAAGTGTGAAATGAAACAATAAAAAAAGAACTAAACTAGTTCTACCTTAAAAACCTTAAGTTTTAAACCATTAAAGGTTGTTCGCATACAATATTTAGTTATGGCTTTACTTACCTCTTTATAAAGTTTACATGCATATGTATATGTGTTGATGTGGAGAGTGTATAACAAGTATATGATTTTGCATAAATATCATAATTTTTAAATATTGCAAGTTTACAAGTGACAATATTCTATGGGCTAAAAAAATGAGAAAATTTATAGGTGTTGGATATTACAACTTGTGGTGTTGGGATTTTTAGGGAGACTCTATAATTTCTAAAATATGTGGAGCCACTCACTTTCCACTAGTAACAGTAACCTCAGTTCGGCTTCGAATTTTCCTACCATCTAGCTTAAAATAGAAGCTAACAGGTGGATTCTACATTAACATTGTAATTTCCTAGTGCATTATACTCAAGGGCCACCAATCATCCTCCATTTGCAACATTGGCGCTCGCAGCCCTCACAAATGATAGTAACATCCACAACTGCACTTTCACGCATGTCTTGATCAAGGCACAACCATTTACCCTTGAGCATCCTCCATCTACGATACTTGAACACTAGGCATAAAGTCTGCAAAAGTACCTGTAATTGGAAAGGAAAGTTAGCCGATTCATCCCAAATTAAGATAATAGTCAACTAAGAGAGAAAATTTTTATTACATGAAAGCCATGTCCCTTGTTGTGACTCGACACTCCACTATGTTAGGACTGTGAGTCATTTTTTATGTCCAAGTTTTACCTAGAATCCTTGTTACATGATCCTCTAATGCACTTTTTATGACGTATGTACTTTTGGTACATCTCAAACCCTTATATTTCTTGAGCATGTGTGCACAAATTGCAATCGGTATGAACCAGCTTAGATGTACATTCTTTGAGTCGGTGCTTGGCTTCATAGAATTCAATATGTTTGCTGAAATTTTTGTGCTACGCATGTGCAAAATGTTGCTACTACACAATGGCCATTCTATGCTATTGAGATTTGATATGTGCATAGACTCAAGGGTTCCATATTCTCGACCCCCCTTGGGCAGTATGTACTTGGAGTCATAGAAAAAAACAAGGTCCTCTCTGCAAGCTACTTAGTTGTACGCCCCTCAAAGAGCAATCTACCAATTTCGAGGTGGTAACACTTAAAAGATCCTGTGAAACTCTCAACATTTTTCCACTCACAGCAATCCAAAGGGTATACTTCTGTAAATACAAGACAAGTAGTTACATCGATATCATGAAATTTCTCATTCTCAATGAGTTGCAAATACTTACTGGTTGCAATGTTTCGTTGAAAGGGCACAGTGGGCGCAATATGTATTTGTTTTTGCATGAATACATGTCATACAAAGGCCTCTGTTACAAGGTGAGAATCAACATTCATTTGTCTAAGAGCTAAAATTTTACCCTTCCAGTGCTTTGATACATCTGCAATTGCAGATGCTTTCACTTTGAAAGCTCCCTTCATACTTGGACACATGTGTACCCAAGATGAGCAACGATACATATCAATGATCCAGTTCCCTTCTTTATCTTTTTTGTTATGTACTTTTATCGAGAGAATGCTTGTTCTTCTCTTAGGCATTATAACCTTCGCATTAGACGTAAAGAAGTATGTATTAACCCCTAAATAATAAGCATTTTAAGTTTGCCTGCTAATCACCAATATGCCATACAAATCAACATGGCATTAAGATATGTTTACACTTTTGTAAACAGACACAAACATTGATATCAAAACGCATGTGAATATGTATATCGACATAAAGTATAGATTCAATTTCAAGGCATCACTTTAATAATACCATTTACATGAAACGTAATGAAAAGAATAGCACAAGAATACTAAGAGAATTTTTCCAAAATAAATTTTACATGGAATGCAAATCTTAATAGGCACATTGGATTGACACCTGAGATATTCTATGACTCAACACATTGTGTGTTATATGGATGATATGATACAAGAGTTTCATGGATCATTGCCAATTGGCATGGAGATCTGAATGGACACACATGGCTAATAAAGTAGAGGATTTTTAAACCATCGACTTCCAACAGATCCATATCATCCAGCACAAAGGAAACACTCACCACATCAAAATAGTCAATTGAGAATTATGTGCTTCACCTAAACCTTGTACAATATCTACATGTACAAAAAAATACATGCATGAATCCGTTTTAACAAAAAATATCTAGATAACTATATAAATAGAAGCAATACAAAATAGGGCCAATTTACCTATAAGCTAATCTGCTAAAGATAAGATTGAATCGTTGCTTATCAAAACCCATTGCAAATGATGGACATAAGAAAACATCAATCCCATCAAACATAAAAGTCACTAATTAAATGAATCAATTTTGGCACCACAAAATATGGTAGATTTACCCGTAAATTGAGCTACAGAATCTCTGCTCTACTTTTTGTTAAGTGTTGCAACAACAATTGATCCTTAAGTTAGAACTAGCATCAAATCCTATTGTAAAGATAGTAGAAAATGGATAATGCAGAGAGGAAGAAAGAGAGAGTGTGTGAGTACGCACGAGAGTCCAATCTTTCCCAAATTGATCTTTGCAAAAGACAATAGCAAGAGTTAGTATTTACATGAAGATATATTGAAAAAACAGTAGAAAAGAGGAAACATAGAGAGAGAAAGAGAGAGGGAGAGAGAGATGAGCACTTATGCAATGTCACCCAAAATGATCTCTACAATAAAACAACAACAAGGGTTAGAACTAACATCATGTTGTATTGAAAAGATAGTAGCAAAAAAAAAAAAAACAGAGAGAGGGATTAACATCTTTGTCACTTGCTCCAAATAAACTCTGCAAGAAAACAATAATTAGAACCAACATCAAGTTCTATTGAAAACACAACATAAAGGAGAAACAACACATAGAGAGAGGGGGGGAAAGAAAGGAGAGACAGAGACAAACAAACAGACAAATAGACAGATAGATAGACAAGCAGACAGAGAAATGAGCACCTTTGCCTCCTGCCCGAAACAACCTCTACAATAAAACAACAATAACAGTAAGAGACGACATCAAACCCTATTGAAAAAATAGCAAACAAGAAAAAATGAAAAGAGATATGGGCACCTATGTTTTGCCCAAAATTTGGAGTTGCATGGAGAAGAAAGTGCAAAGGTAAGCAGAATGCTCAAACCCTAATTACTCTCAGCAAGGAGCTTCAATGGAGACAAAAACTCACGATTATATTAGAGAAGAGAGGGAAATGGTATATTGCTCAACTTTTGGGTCAAACTGATTTCGTGAGAGGAAAAAATCCAAAATTGAAAATTCTCCAAAAAAATGGGGGAAATATGAGGTGAGAGAAACTCAAATTTTGTGAACTATTCATTCTCCCTTTTTAAAAATCCCCCACTACCCCTTTTTTGAATAGAAAACCTAAGATTTGGAGAGAGAAGATTCACCCTCCATGGATGTCAACATCTAGCCTTCCTATTGGACAATCCAAAAGGCCCACATCTTAAACTATATTATTTTTAAGGGCCCATTTGTGAGTTCATTTTTTTCCTAATGCTACATGCACAAAGAAATGAGTTTTCCAATCCCAAGTAGAACTTAAGATGACACAAAAGCAAAAGATATTGCAACCCAGAAAACAAAAGAATGGAAAGAAGAAGATTACTCTGCTAAGAAAGGGATTTAAGAAAAAAAGACTACATCTGAAGAGGATAAAG
Source organism: Lygodium microphyllum (assembly GCF_053477565.2). Taxonomy (NCBI): domain Eukaryota; kingdom Viridiplantae; phylum Streptophyta; class Polypodiopsida; order Schizaeales; family Lygodiaceae; genus Lygodium; species Lygodium microphyllum. The sequence continues at coordinate 86,880,609 of NC_141161.1, read as the reverse complement.
TAGTGAAAATAGCAAAGAGGAGTCCAAAAGGGAGGAGCAGCAAAGATTGCAAAGGCAAAGGGAAAAGTGGAGGAGCTTAGAAGGAAGGAAATGGAAGACATGGCCCTAGCAATCCAAAGACTAGTAGAACAACCAAGTAGAGCTAAAGAATTGGCACTCATGGGTCCTAGTTTTCAAACCACAACAAGTAAGCTCAAGTACAAATGGTGTGGCATTGTATCCATTGGTAATTGGTAAAGGTGAGGCACCACTTGAGGCTCTACATCCAACCCCATCCATAATGACAATCACTCCCTTAATTTAAGTAACCACAGTGGAAGGTACTAGCAAAAGTGAGCTAAAGGATAGGATACAGATGCTAGAAACATAAGTGCCCACAACACCATTGGCAACAAGACTATCTCTGAAGAGCTACCACATTAAAAAAGCCTACATCAAGCAATCACTAAAGCTACATGATAAAAGCAGAGCCTACATCAAGTCACTAAAGCTACTCTCTTAATAGCCCAAGAGAGGGAGAAAGAACATAACTTTTAAAAATACAAATAAAATAAAGTAGAAGAGAGTAGAAGCTACAATATAGCATCTCATCCATGACATCTAGAGATCCTCACGATAAGTGCAACCACTGGCCTCAGTTGGCCAGAGCTCGATTCCTAACCCTATAGCCCTATCCCCCCTTCATAGTCTCGAGGCATATCAAGGGTGGCATGTCCCAAGTTTGCTTGGTAGACTTGTCACTTTGTGCATTGCACATGCATAGTACCTCCTCTCAACACCAATTGGGTCCTCAAGTGCGGGACAATACTTGAAGCTTTCTTGGAGTTTGAGCCATCTCCCAATTGCACTTGCACAAGTACAACTATCACTGCACAATAAGGTAGACACACATCAACGAGTGCACATTGATTGTAGGCACGTATTATAAAGACATTTGATATAAGCGGTGGCCGTACAACTTCCACACCTCTCATATCTTCTTCTACAACAACCCACTACCCTCAAAAGAGCATCATGGTCACTAACAGAGTAATGGAGATGAACTTGGCCCCTCAACATCAACTTTCACTACTACTCCTATGACAAGACTACTCCACTAGTACTGTCCTTGGCATATCGCATCTAGTATATTTTTCAAAATGTCAAATTTCACAAATTTGGCTATAAAATATCTCCAAAATGGAAAATTTTGGCTATAATCTATGTAAAAATCGCTTCTTATTACCAAATATGGCTATAAGCTATGTTTTTAATAGTATTGTATCCCCAAGAATGCCCTAGATTGCAATATAAAGAGGGATAGTAAATCAAAAACTTCTTAACTTTCAAATATATCTCTCATAAACCATGCATTTCATATGTTGTTTAACATTAGGTGAGCACATTTGTACATGAATATGTATGTGTATATACCTCACAGATGTGTATGTCTTACCTAACACAAAAATTTTAGATTATAAATTAGCTTTGATCTCCAAATCCTTTAGCATATTTTTTAAAAAGGGCTCCAAAAAAAAAACGTTGGTCACATCTATCCTTAGTGTGAAGTGCATGGGATTGGTTCTTGTTTAGGAGGGGGGTATTGTTACCTATCTCACAAGTTCAAGAGTTAAGGATCAAGGTTTAGTTTAGATGCAAGTTTGCAACTCCCATAAACTTGGAGCAAAAGATGCAAGTGTTATAGTCAAAGGATGAAAATAAATTATTGGAGCTTGTCAAGGCTTATTTTTCAAACTACTTGTAATATTTTCAAGAATATTATTTTGAGGATAGCTCAGGTAACTCTAGTGCAAATTTTAAAATATTTTTTGAGAAAGGATAGTGACCCATAACAATTGTGAGTTGTAGGCAGAGTGCCTCTATTCACTTTTGAAAGAGAATGTTCCATTTGATCCTAGTAACTTGCAAAATTTGAGAAGAAGAGATCAAAGGTAAAAAGAGAGGTGGGTATCCAGCTTTTAGAGGGAGCCCTAAAATTCAAAACCCTATGTATAAAAACAAAAAATTGAATAGAGGAGCTCATTCATGTGTATGCAAATTTGAGAGAGCCACTCTTGCTTATTGCTATCCTCTTGCTTGTGTGGAGGGAGGGAGGGTTTGTGAGAGGGAATGAGGGACTATCGGGAGAATATCTTCTCCATTTTTGCCATCTTCTTCTTTTTCTTCTTTTCCTCTCCCTCCTCTGTTCCTCTATCCATAGAGCTCTCATGGATCAACATAGAGGCAATGGAGCAATGGTGCACTCAAAGGTGCATGGCTTAAATCATGAAGCCATCGATGAGCCTTTGAGTCTTGAATATGACAAGAAGGTAAGAAGGTGAGCTCACCATGCTTGTCATCAATCTAATGTTATTTCTTTGTAGGATTAAAGGAGAGCAGATGGATCAGTGTGTGAGAGTGTGCGGTGGCTATGTGAGAGGTAGCTTGCATGAGATGGTTTGAAGTTCTTGAACTAATAAGAGCTCCACCCAAGGTCCCACCATTGGGGTTGTAAGATGTGGCAATCGTGCCCCAATAGTACCCTTTCTTCTTTTAGAATGCCATTCTTTCATGTTATTTGGACACAAGCAATGCCCAAACAACACAAGGAGACCTTGTTTTGTGATTATAATTTTGTCCCTGCATGCTGTTAGGGCATACTTTGAGTCCTTTGCACAATTTGAGTCTCTTTCTTTTTTGTTTTCTTTTGGGTTTATTTTTATTTGTTAATGCTTGTGTATATCTTTTGGGTTTATTTTTATTTGTTAATGCTTGTGTATATATTTTGGCTAGATGGCACGCACAAAGCAAACTACAAGAATGTGCTGCAATAGCAATCTACACATTGTAGAACAAGTAACTTGTTCTACCACTGTGATGTGCAAGGAAGTGCCTACTTGTAGCTCCCGCCAAGAATTGCATGGTGAACGACATCTTAGCTCCTCGAGAGGAATTTAAAAAAGTAAATTAAAGTCATCAAGGAAGCATTGATATGAGCAGCACATGTTAATTTTGAAGGATTTTATGAGGGTAATGAAATATTAGTGTGTTGCCATCCCATAGGTCCCATTTCAGTGGTGGTTTATGAGATTTGTGAAGAGTGGGGGATAATTGCACAAGAGTAGGTGGCCACCCTCAATTGCCTACATGAGGCATATGAGGATTTTCTAAGAGAGTTTTTCCAATCATGGCTCCCCATGCACATTGGGTTACTAACATGCCTAGATATTTGAAATCCCTTAGACAATTGCATTTTAGATATGATAAAATTATTGAACTAGTCCCTATTATGGATAAGAAAATGAAGGTTTTCCAAAAATCCCTCCACTTTCAAGGAGGGTGAAAGTGATAAAGGTAACTCAGACTCTACAGAATGTAAACACATGTTTGCTCAATGCTTAATGGAAGGACCATGAACAAGAGCAAAATGATAAAGAGGAGACTAGAGAGGAGGATAAAATGAGGAAACAAGCATCAACAAGATGATAATGAGAGCTTATAAGACCAAAACTATTTATCACTTGTGTTTAGGCTTCTTTTATTATTTCATTCTAGTCAAGAGTGCATTAATATTCTTCACTATTTTAACTGAGAAAGTTGACATCTTACAAAATGTCTATAGGGAGATGATCAACAAAGTGATCTTGGTAGTGATATACTAAGTTTCTCCCTAATTTTTAATGCTCTAAAAATGTATCCTAAGATTTATTATAGCATGAGTTTTTTTTTTGTTGGAACTACCATCTGAAGCACAACAATCAGGTATGTGTGCTCAATGCACAACTATGTTCCATCAAGTGGTTCATTGTTGTACTTTCAATGATGTATTGGTTGCAATATATAGAGTTTGACTCATACAAATATGTTATTATGCTATACTATGAAGCATAAGTTTCTTATTGTGGTTCCATTTTGTATATTTATTTCTTGAATTGCTACTTATTTTGTTTATTTTCAATGTTATAGGGAACATTGGAACTTGGGGATTTTTGAGAAGGTAATGCAAAAACTATATCCTACAACTCATCATCTAGGTTTCATAGCACAATGAGAGAGTAAGTTCATGTAATCCTAGGAGGTTATCACACAACACACCATTTACTTCTTACAGACATGCATGTCTTCTAAGGTTGGCAAAAAACTCACGATTACTCGAGCATCACACTTGATGACTACCTAGAAAACCTGAGATTTGTTCACACGAGAGTGGGATGGGAAATGGATGGCCGTAGCTATAGCTAGAAGGTGTGCCTAAACACAAAACTAATATTGTGTAGTTTTTTGGTAATTCAAACCAATGATGTGGGTCTCCATTACATTTTTTAATCAATTATGCTTCCTTGGTCATCTCACTATAATGTCAAAGGTATTATCAACTCATGAGTCTTTTCAGTGAGAATATGGAAGGCTTCTAGTGGCTAAGAACTTATATAGACTTGGGTTTGCTTCTCTTTCAAGAGAGACACATAAAACAACTAATTGAGAATATAGTGACATGACTTCTTGATATATTAGATGCATATGTGCTACCATGATACCAATGAGGAGATTCAACCCTTGATTTGGTCCTCATTAAGAAACTTTCAAATGATGAGGATAGTACTAGAAATGGAAATGGAAATACAAGCTAGGACATATTTTTCTTGATGATGCACACACACAAATATGTACATGTACGCACGCGTGCATGCACGCAGGCACTCGCATTCGCGCGCGCGCACACACACACACACACACACACACACACACACACACACACACACGAAATACATGTTTGAATCTCAATGATGATGTACTATGTAAACTGTTTCCAATTTTGTTGCACAATATTTATTTACCTTCTCTCTCGGTCACGTGCATATCCATACATGTTTGAATGTATAAGGAATAAACACATAGGTCATAAATAAAGTTTGGAATATTAAAGCGACCAATTATAGATTTTTGTGCTTAATATTCAACTTACATTATGGTTGTTGCATCAAAATATGCAGTTCATAGGTATGTCTAAGTCCTCATTTTCTAGATCTACTCTGACTTTATACAAGGAGATATCAAATGCCACATTACATAATTTCAAGAGCTCATTCTCTAGCCATACCTTGAATACCATGACGAGATTTTGAATATCCACTACCAAGTCTTGATCCATTGGCACATGCTTGCCATTCACAAAATATAATCTTATATAATGAAATGCAAAAGTAAAGTTATGAGTGGCAACCATGTGTTTAAAATTGATAGATTGCTTATTGACCTTGCATGTAACACCATTTAGCTATTTTGTATCCTAATTGTGACCCAAGAAATCAAGAGACTTCTCTCTCTTGCTTTATCATTAAAAAAGTCAATGAATGCTTGTAAAGGCATGAACATGCATACCTTCAATGCACGGCTTGCAATGTTTGGTCATAAACATTGCAAACCATAAAGGCATGAACAAGCATACCTTCATTGCATGGTTTGCAATGTTGGGTCACAATTTTTTTTATATTTCTTGATATAGCTTAACTCTGTAACATTCACATGTTTTCTTTGCAAGAAGTGGCCATTCTAGGCTATTGATTGTAGGTAGTGGAGCATGTCTAAATCTGCCATAGCCCATTGGACTATCATGCCCCATACAAAATTTGTCATAAAATTGCATCCCCTACTATAGTAGAGATCTACTCAACCTTGTATCATAAAGAGGCTCTCTAATGATTCTATAGGTTACATCAATAATACCCACAATACTCTCCACTATTTACCAATCTATAAGGTTTGGTAGATATATATTTTATTCATAAACACAAAGTTCAAACAAGTAGCAATAAAAAATGTGATAGATGGTATCAAAGTTATAGGATAATATATAGTTTGGCACGGGCATTGGAATATTGAATGGTTGTTACGATAGATGCAACTCACAATACACATATGCATGTTGAATCAACACTTCCTTCAGATGCTTATTACTGTTATCAGTTATTCAAAAGTCTTTTACCCTACCTTTGTAGGTGCACATGATCACATTTGTGCTACTTCTTTTCCTTTTTTCATACATAGCATAACCTAGCTCCTAGTAGAGATTGTGATAGGAATCCACATGTAGTTTTCTATGTCAAAACTATTATACAACATAATACTTCTAATGAGCATGGATGTGTAGGTCGTGGCGGCATCATGTCTACAAGTAGTAGAAAAGTAGATAAGAAATGCAAGTAGAAGCAACTTAAACCCTAGACGTTGTCAAGCGTTTTTGTGAAAACTGAAAACCCCTAGTCAAACTGTAGTTAGATTTGGATTCTGCTAGCTTAGCTGTTTGTGTGACAATTTGTGTTGTCGTTTCGTAATTGGATTTCTTGTGTTTGTCTAGCTTAGGATTTGTTTCTGTCATTTTGTTTGGTTTGCTGAGTGTGAAACTTGATAGCCTTGGTTGAGCTTGGTATTTTTTTGGACAAGTTGAAGCTAGAGTTTGCTAGTAGCTGTTGAACATTGTGGAACAATGTTTGATTTCTTGATGAGACTCTTGCACATCACAGGGTTTATGGGTTCACAAACACTTCACATTGCACTTGTTGATGCACTGCACTCAGGGGTCGTCTCCTAATTTTCTCAGTACTTCCATGCCATGGGTTGGGATTATGCACGATTCGCACCATTATTGAGTACTAGCATGGCATGAGGCCTGTTGCAACTATATGTAGAAAATCTTAGTTGCACGTGCACTTAAGAGAGCACCTGTCATTGAGCACGTACATTTTTTGCATGCACAATATTTGGGATGTTCATCACAAAGTTAGGAACCATTGGATGAGTGTGTAAGGTGGTTGGGTGAGTTAGAGGGTCACAAGGACGTCACCAATTGTGAGATGGATTGGTCTTATTTGATCAACATCTTGAGGACCATCATTTTCAGAGAGATTGTGAGATTTTGGATGGGTGGAGAGAAGTATACATATTTTCTTGCTGAGAGTTGAGAGGTGAGGCTAAGGATTAAAATAATCAATGAACTTTTGTTTGCATTTTACATGACACACAATCACATGTAGATAGGCTAGGCACAATTTCTTCAATGCATCAATTATTTTTGTGTGAAGCATCGCTTGATTGGTTACATACCACGATTCATTATTGCATATTTTTTCAAATCATGAATGATTGGGCACGGAATTCATTTCAAAAAAGCATATTTTTGCTAGGGCACACTACATAAAAAACAAGTTCATATCCAAAGAATGTTTATTTTGAAGACTCAAGGATCAAAGGAAAATGTTGTAAGTTTTACATCGTCAGCGAGTATTTCTTGAAGAAAAAGAGGACACGTGTGGTGAAAGTGTGTTAAAATTACAAGAACAATAGGCCAAGGAAGGGAATAAGTCATCTAAGATAAAAGATGGAGAAAAATGATGCGATTTACGAAAATCGATATTTTTGCCCATTTTAATGGATTTTCACAATTCTACCCGCGTTGAGTTGTCGCAACCAGATACATTCCGATTGTTTTGAGTACTCGGATGACTATATTTACAATTCATATGACGAAGTTATGATCCAAATAGGCATAGGCCATAAAAAACAAAAATAATGAAAAGCTGTAGAAAAGCAAAAGCCAAAAGTTGAAAGCAAAAAGCCTAATGTATGTGAGAGAACTTGTGAAAACTATATAAGGATGAGGAAGAGAAGAGCAAGGGGGCTTTCCCCTCAAATACAATTGTATCATGTGAGAGGAGAGTGGAGGGTCACACGTGAGAGTGTGAACTCTTGTTGTACTAACTTGTGAAGTCGGAGAACTTGGAAGTTGAAGTGCCAAGTGTTGGCCAAAGGTAAGGTTGTCAAGGTATAAGAATACTATTCACTTGGTTTTGTTTTTGAATTGTTGGTGTTTTTGAAATTTGTGTTGGAGTGATGCTCTACCCGCATTTGGGTTTTAAATTGTTTTGAGCTATGAGAGGCATTGTGTGTTATTTCGTTTCGTGTGTGGCTTGTGGTGTTTGTCGAATATTTAATTTTTTTTTAGTTGTGTTGTGCATCCGACAAATTCAATTACCCCAACCAGCACTCCTTAACGTCTCGTTATCAGGTTTTGAGCTAGGCTTGCTCTTGATCACTACTCGCATAACATCTCTCTTTTTTTGTGCCCCAGCTAAGGAGTGCTGAAATTGACTTTGTCTTGGTTGTTTTACTTGTATGTGACCTAGTTTTGATTTCTTTTGATTGTTGAAAATGGCTTATGATTTTCCTAAGTTCCATGGTAATCATGTTGAATATCTTGAAAGATTTTTAGAAAAAATAGAGCTATGTTGTTTGACAGAGAGAGTAACTGGCCCTGAGGATAAACTCTAAATTCTTAAGTATCAATTGCAGGGAGAAGCACGAAATTGGTTGCTTGACTTTGAGAGAAGCCTAAATTTTAGGAGACAGAAATTGGGCCATGAATCCGTTAAAAATGCATTTCTATCTAGGTTTTAAAAAAGGGAAAGTCAAAGTGAGATTTGGAAAAAAATAGAAACTTGTGTTCAAAAAGATGATCAGCGTGTTGAGAATTTTGCTAGGGAGTTTGAAAGATTGTGGAATCAATGGATTTTGACATTGTTAGAAGGTGAGATAGCCCCAGTTATGTTGAAGATAATGTATTTTGTAAATGAGTTGAAATTAGAAGATTGGAGAGTGAAAACAGAGATTAAGAATCCTAAGACTTTTGAGGAAGCAGTGAAGATAGCTAAATATCAAGAGAGGAAGACCAAAAGAAAAAAAGAGCTAGGTTTTGATGAACCAAGGGAAAGGTTGAGTTCAAGGCAAGTTGAGAGAAGAGTTTTTGAGGAGAAGAGAGTTAGTAACGCCTATCTTGAGAGAGGTATGCTATATTCTCTGTTTAGGAGAGATGAGTTGACTTGTGAGAAATCAATTGAAGTTTGTGAGGAGAAATTCCCTAGGGTGGTTGATGAGAAAAATATTTGTTTGACTAATTGGAGTGAAGAATCTAAGAGTGTGAATGCATCCCCATTGATTACGGATACTTCTAGTCCAGTGATTAGTGATTTAATTAAAGAGGAGGAATCGATTGATGATACTTTGGAGCTTGAGGATTATAAAGGTGAGCCAGAGATGGAGTTGAGTTGTAAGGAAGAAAAAGAGATTCCAAATTGTTTTAAGAACCAAGAGTTCTCATGTTCCTTGGGAGAGGATGAGAGTCAAGAAAGTTTTGATATTTCTGATGAGGAAAGGTGTGATGAAAGTTCTGATAGCCATGGCAGTGTTGAAGAGAGTAAAGACAATTTAGAGAGTGAGCTTGTTTGCCTTGGTGATAGTATAGATGGATCTGATTGCTTGAAAGATGAAGAGAGAATAGAGGATGAATTTTTGAGTTTTTTGTTAGAAGACCATGAGGGAGATGGCTTAGAAATTGTAAGTTTGCAAGATGAAGTTGAGAGTTCGAATCTGTTACCTCATGCGTTTGTTGAGATTTGTTGTGAGTTTGGTAGTGAGTTTGTTAATCAAGAGAGTATTGAGGTTATGGGCTCTAACTTTTATCATGATGATTCTGGTGTTGGTGTTGTTGAATCTGATGAGTCTTGTGAGTTGGTTGTTGATGGTTTGTGTAGCCCTGGAGAGGCTTTTGTTTGTGATGATGATGTTGTTGTTTTGAGTAGACCTAACCTCATGCTTATTGATAGTTGTTTGTGTGTTGTTTGGTTTTGTGTGTGGCTTGTGGTGTTTGTTGAAACATATAAATTTTTGTGATGTGTTGTGCATCCGAAAAAGTCAATTATCCCAACTGGCACTCCTTAACGTCTCGTTATTAGGTTGTGAGTGAGGCTTGCTCTCGATCACCACTCATGTAACAACGTGTAGAGGAAAGAACTTGCAAATAGAGCTTATGAAAGAATGAGGGATAGCATTGAATAGAAACAACTCTTCTTTGGAAGAAACTATTCTTTTCTTTGTTAAATTAGATAGTTGCACTTTGAAGAATGATTTTATCCATTAAATGAGTTGACATGAATAAATTTGATATCTTTGGACAAAAATTGTTGATACATAGGGAATAGGACACTTTCCTTTTAATTTCTTACTTGCAAAATATGAACTATAAATCAATTTTTCCAATTTCTTATTTTTAAAATATATATGCCAAAACACCAAAGAATTGGTGTAGTCCATCACAATAGCTCTCTTCTAATTGGTCCAAACACACTCTTTATAGAGAAAAAATGCATGTTTTTGAGTCCAAAGTAAACCTAATGGCTATACTAAATAGAGCATTTCATGCATGATTTTTTTAGCATACAGCTAGTAACCAAAATTAACCATTGGACGTATATTTGGTTGATCCATTTATCACATATCATATTTAGTGTAATGGCCCTTTAGGCCAAGGGGCATTCCCCTCCTCCCTCCCTATTCCCCCCATGGGACCCCCCCATAAAGAGTGCCTTTGTCCTCCTATGCACTCCCCCTAATGTAGTAATTAGTCCGCACATGCATGTAGCATGGTTGACAATGTGCCATCCCCCTCTAAGGTGTATCTCTAACTATTTTGGCCACACTTGGCCAACATATGATGTTGAAATTGGGACCTTATAGGTGAACATGTTGCTCATAAATTCCTTCTCCTCATATAAGGCTCACGAAAATAGAGTCAACAATTACCTACCATAGTCACCAAAGGGATGGAGTATTAAACTCTAAGAGATCTAGTGCTAATTATGGCAGTAAGTCTAGTAATAAATATGGAGGTAAGGAGAAGGGGAGAGAAAATTGAGGAACCAGTTATAGATACTCATCAATGGAGACACATAACTATATTCTTTCTCCTAATGCAATTTCTCAAGCTCAAACACCTTTAGCTTTATCTTACATGCATATGGATTTGCCTACCAAGAATGTGAAAAATCTTTGCTGCTTATCTCTTAGTGACTTGACCTAAAGATAAAGCTTGTTGAATGGTCATTACCATGCAATGTCGTGATATGAGAGAGGAAATGTATTAGTATCACATGCATTGTAACAAATTGTATAGCCAAAATTACACCAAAAAAATAAGCTACACATTGTAGGAAAGTTCATACTCTATCAAGTGCAAATCACCATTGCACCTAAGGAGTAAAATACCCATGAAGAGTTTCATGTTGAAAATATGATAGATTTAAGTGTGGTGTAAAAGACCTCCAGCTTCAATACATTTAATTAGCCCACCATAACAAGTACCATCCTCGTAAAATATTTCTATAATACAACCAATTAGAAAGGGTCATGGAAAGCAGTGTGATATTGCAAGCCTTAGGGTGACCAAGAACCATACAATCACTAGATTAGAAATACAAAATAAGCATGTTAATAAACCTAACCCTCACCAAGATGATGTAACAAATAAATTAGACTAACAAGAACCAATCAATATAATGTAAGCATAGTAGTAGCCCTGCAAGACAAATCACTAGCTAGGTAAAGAATAACAGAAAGAATAAGGTTTGAAAATGTCACATAATGTTGCAAATTAAAGGGTGTACAAAGAACCAAACAATTATAAATGAACAAAACATCAAGAAGTATATCTAAGAATGTAAAAGAATGGTGGCAAGCACATGCTAAAAAGTCAACAAAGAAAAAACCCCAATGACCTAATAGTCATGTTTTCTTAAAGCATAAAACAACAATATCATAATGAGTTTAGACAAAAATGCTAACCAAAATGAACAAAAATGAGACATGCAAATGGCAAAAGTTGAAAGAAAACAATGAAGGTGCTAAATGGGACTATGAAGAGATGTAACTTTAAGAGCAACTAGCAATTATACAACAAATACACCTTACAAACTCATGCCCACACCAATGAAGTTCAACCTCATTTGAAGGATGGTGCACCATCTAGTAGCAACACTACTATCAAATATACAATTACAAATATGGATTTTTCCAAATGCTCTAGCTTTCTTATTTTTTTTTATTGATTGCTTAATATGTACCTTCCCTTGTGGAATTGCATGGTTCAACTCTTACAGTGGCTTCATGAGCTTCTTAAGCCAACCTTGCTAGAAATTCCCACATCTAAAACCCACCCAATGTTTCTATTACCAATCACAACATAACTTATATTAAATGCATTTTAGTAGATTAATTCTCCTTGTGTGCAAGGGAGGTCGCCCCCCCCCCCCCCCCCCCCCCCCCCCCGCGGCCCCAACCCTAAAAAAAAAACACATATACACACCATGCTTTGAACTTATTTCGTAGTAGTTTTGTTGGCACATAACTTATATTAAATGCATTTTAGTATATTAATTCTCCTTGTGTGCAAGGGAGGCCCCCCCTTGACTTGAGCACACCAAACACCCCCCCCCCCAAAAAAACCCAAAAAAAGACACATATACACACCATGCTTTGAACTTATTCCGTAGTAGTTTTGTTGGCACATACTCTTGCTCATTATAATACAATACATCTTCAAGTTAAACTAGAGAATTCAAACCTCTTAATTGTATGAAGCATTCACAATGTCATCTTAAGTACTACAAGCTTGACTAAAGTATTGAATCATGTAAGGCTTCTCGTGTCCCATTTATGCTTTAGTTGTTAGTGTAGCTTCTTTCATTTTACATTCAACCAATGCAGTAGTACTCAATAGTAGTGCTTTTGTAACCCAACTTCTTTGCTTCAAGCTTCATCTTTGGCTTTGACCTTCTTAAGTACTAGTTTTGTTGGCACATGCTCTTGCTCCTTATAAAAACAAAGTTACAATGCAAACTACGATAACTACACAAATTTGCAAATTCAATGTAGATTCCACACAATTTAGCCAGAATACAATTGCAATAATATAATTCTAAAACCACTATTATGAGTAAGAATCCCTCCACGTGTCTAAGTTTTGAAAACACAACACATCGGCAAAATGGCTAAGGCATTTTACATGTGGAAAAACCTATCTTCCAAAAAAAGGAATGGATGCCTAAACCATCAATAATAATGCAACTTCTTGTCCAAAAACACTGACACTAAAAGGATTAGCTTGTCGCTTCATGCTTCCAAAAACAATGGGAAAAGACCTATTAATCATCATTTATCTTCCACAAAAAGAGACGTAAGAGAATCACACAAATCCCATTCCCATTCCACAAGAACCTAACATTACCTTTGAAGAAAAGATTCTTTTGATGTATCAAGAGGATTCTATATCACTAACAAAAGATCACACCTACCACATCATTAGAAGGATGCCTCCATTTTTGTAGGCTTCCCTTCTCTAAGTTTAAAAGGGGAAAATGAAGTGCCAATGTAAAATTCCAACTTTTGAATAAAGATTCTTGGCCCCTACCAAATGAATCCTCAAGGACAAGACCTAAGAAAAATGCCGCTATTACACCTTTGGCATAGTGGCTTTTAGGCTAGACAATTAGAGAGTGCTCAAAGAATTTTTAGTGCTATTTAAAAACTCAGATCACCCTCTTCTCTAAGACCAATCGGTGGCTGTTCAGGAAATGAGGGCCAGAGTTTTGGTTAACATAGTGTCCTTGACTAATCAATATACAGTCCCACCAACCGAAAGCTCTCTAGAGCTACTTGAAGACTTAAATCAATCAAACATCAACCCAAAACTCTCTAAAGCTACAAGACAAAGTCATTGAAAGATCCCAGCTCCAAGGGGCAGGGCTGCTAATGGCCACTCAGACAATGCAATCTTTACTTAGATAGCTCATTTCTCTATTCCTTTCTTGCTTTGTGACCTCAAGAGGAGTTAATTTGCCCTCTCTATCAACTCTTTCACTTCTGTTATCACTAGTTTTGTCAATAGCAATCCTGCACACAGTGCAGATACCATAAGCATTATGAACACAGAATTCCATCCTGTCTCAGAGAGGTACCCTGTAAGTAAAGGACCTATGGCTGCTCCCACAGACCCAGTTCCATCTATGATGGCTGTCACCGTTGCCAGGGCTTTAGAGTTCCCTTTAAGAGACTTATGAGTGCCAAGGTCAGCAGAAACTGCTGTTGTGATAAGGGCGTACGGGCCATTCACAAACATACCCGCTACAAACAACAAAATCAAGTTGAACCCTAGGGACAAGGAACCAAAGAGCTTGTATAGAAGAAGGGCAGGTATTGATAGATACATGAAAGATGCTGCAGTGATTGCCCTGGCTCTCATCCTATCAGAAATATAACCAGCTAGAATACCACCAAAAATGCCACCAATATCAAAAAGAGTCGACAAGTTTCCGGAGGTGGTATCGGAGAGGTACTCACCTTGTATCTCTGCACAAAACACAAAGTGACATACTGTAAGGCTCACCACATGCACAAAACAAGTTGGACATTCCTACACTCTAGGCTCTTTCTGAAAAATGCACATAATCTATTTGAACCCAATTGAAGCAGACCTGTATGCCTTATGTAGAATGGCAACCAATAGAGGAAAGTGTATGCCACAAGTTTCGTAAAGAATAAGCACAGTGCAAATGGTGCTACTCCTGGTATTGCCCATGCCTGGAAGAAACCCACTGCATTTGGTTCACTGATCCCAACAGCATCAGATGGAGCAAGCAAAGGTTCAGTCACACCTTGAGATGCACTCCTTTCGAGATCAGCAACAACTTTGGTGAGAACCGTAGCATCACAGTTTTCCTCGTCTTCAGATGGTTTGCCATGATGGCGCCCACTAGATGAGTGCTTGTGTTCACTTCTATCCTGTGGTGAGGAGAGACCGACTATCACTGGGTCAACTACTAAAAACAAAAAGATTAAGATACCCCCTGCTGCAATGGTGATACCTGGGACCACAAAGGACCAACCCCAACCATACTTCAGCACGCTGGCACTTATGAGCGAGCCTAATATGTTTCCGACAGATGTATGTGCATTCCAGATACCCATAATCAGACCCCGTTTCCGTTTTCCAAACCACCTGGCAACAACGGTCACCACTGAAGGCCATCCAGTCGCCTGAAAGAACCCAGCTATAATTTGAACCAAGAAAAAGTAGCCCAGCCAATGGATGTCCCACCAATACGCCATTCCAAACAGCGAGACACAAATGCCGCTGCCAATCATTCCAATTGTCAGAAACCACCTGTTGCAAAGCCGGTCCCCCAAGTGCCCTGCAAAGTACATGCCAATCGCATAGGATGCCAAGAAAGCCACATCCACCTCTCCAAGCAGGGCTGTGCCTCTAGCTGTGTTGAAGGGAGCCCATCCTTGCACCGTGCCTGCAACCAGCAACATATTCTGCTCATGCCCAGATCTATTGTCGATAATCATGTCCCGGACTGCTGTCACATTATTTGCAGCATTATCATCTGATTGCAGCACATTCTTCACTATGCTAGTGGGCTTTCTTGAGGCATGGTAAAGGGTATATGCCATAAATGTCAGGATCAGAACAGAGTTTCTGTAGGCCTTGAAGCTGGGCTCCTTGTTTGAGATTCTCCTCAGAAGTTTGATTCCTGGAGGGATCTCCGATCGACTAAACGAGATACCAAACATCTTTTGATAATCTTTTTAGACAAAATGCGGGGGTGCAAGGAATCAAATAGAATATGCCAATTGAATCACAGAAATAGGGGATCTAAGAGAACACAGCAGAATGCTGACCGCAAAGTGATATCCATATGACAGCTTCAACTGCAGGTTGATTGAATTGGGAGTGAGAAGTCACAATTTTTTACTTGTGTGAGGCCACACTCCTCGTCTCCTCTTTTTCAACCCTGGAAAAATCAGACGATCTAGAGCGTGTAGAAAGGCTGGAACATAAATCCCTTGGCACCGGATTGAAGACTGATCATTATCTCTTCTTTTTCAACCATGGAAAGCACAGATGATCTGAAGCCTGCACAGCGGATGGAAAACTATCCTTCTGCACAGGATTAAAAACTGATATTTGCTAGCTTAACAAGATCAAAATGTTTGTTTGTATCAGGCCACACTCCTTGTCTCTTCCTTTCGAACCATGGAAAGCACAAATGATCATAAACCTGTAGAGCAGATGGCGCAGAAACCCTGTTGCATGGAAGGGAAGACCCTGCAACCCTGGCGTAAAACTTGTCCGAGGCAATCATCACACATTGAGACCACCATCAATGCAGCGCATCTGCTGGCTTAAGCGCGTTGGCAAAGACAGAAGTCTCATCAATAAAACTGATCCAGTACTAAGCTTTGCAAGTTTGGCTGAAAAAAATATACTTGGCACGCCTCGCGGAGAAGTCGATCGAGGGCGCTTGTTAGAAAGCAAACGAGAGAGGGGGGAAATATTAAAAAAACAAAAGGCAGAAGACATGATTTCGTTGCGGACTGTTTAACCTTTAGAAGTTAGGCTCATCCTATTAGATACCTTAGGTCCTCATAAGACCTTGGAGATCCTCATTCGTTTCACATTAATTAATGGAATTTTGCTTCTAAGACTGGATCTCCTAAGAGGACTTTCACATGAACTGTTCCGAAACGTAAGAAATTAGATTTTTTTCACTTAAAAACCTTCATGCATTGATGATTTTAAGCGGTTACCAGAAAAACAGGAGAAGATGTTCCTTTCAAAAACTTTTGCTTTTAGCACAAGTTTGGGCTAAATGAATGAGTTTCATACATTGTGGCTCCTCTCTCCAAGTGGAATACTATTTTGCATGGATGTAGGATAACGTGCAATTACATGTTAAAGCCGATAGGCTAAGGTACGTGTGAAAAGCCTTAGTTTTGTCATTTGGGGTGAGTTTTGTGGGAATTTTGAAATGACTCCTAGGAAAGTCATCTTAAACTCCATATGCTTAAACATGGTTGTCTGCAAATATAAGGCATACCCCCTTAGTCCAAATTGTGGCCCACGTATCTATAGAAGATTATGCAACTCTAGCTTCTTTAGGACATACCCTAGGTTGTGGGTTCATTCTAAAAGCAAAGATATTAGTTTCTTTCATTTTCATATTCAAGAGTGTAGTAGGTCAATCAATAATTTATAACACTAGCTTGATAGTGGTTAAATCCTTCCAAAAATTTGCGAGTGTTAGAAAAGAAAATGTCCAAGAGTAACATCATATGAATGGTGACACAACCATCTAATGCAAACAAAAATATTGTGATCGACTTTTCTAGTTTGGGCCATGTAAAAACTAAACATGAAAATATTTGTGTTCTTATTTGGGTTCTTTAAAACCTATGGTCCAAGTAATGTGGAAATTAATTAAGGTGAATACAAAGAAATTTCTAGTGGGAAGATCACAAAAAGTGACTATTGCCTAAGTGTGTGCAACCACAACCACGCTATTAAATCTCCCCATGCTTACATAGCCATCCACACATACAAGCACACACACACAAGCACACGTTTTTTTTTCACACGCACACACACATCCCACACTTTTTTTTGGTAAAACTACACAAACACCCATGCCCCACACACACACAATTTGATAGTAGCCACATGGCATAAGGACATAAGCAGTAGTAGCCATGGTATGTGGGTGGAGCTCTCGGCACATACTATGGAGCTTTACCCCTTCAAGCAATAAGAAAGCAAAAGTAATGTGGGGAGGTCAAGTTAATGAGTGGAATACTAATGGAGATGGTGACACAACTAAAGGAGATGCAAATACATATTAGCATGAGGTCACTCATGACATTCACAAGTAGAAAACACATCTCAAATGAGTGAATGTTGGGAAGTGGAGTTGAAATGACCAAGCGACTACAAAAAGATGAAAGTACACAGTGACCTAAGGTTGCTCATAACATTCACAAGTAGAAAACACAATGTCTCAAGAGGGTAGGCAACCATTTTAAAGTTTTGTAAACACCCAAATTTTCTTTGACAATGGTGTGCTTTGGCTACAACATTGTTGTGGACTAATCTCTAAATTAGGCTCCAAGTGACTTGCTTGTTTGTGGAACAACATATTGAATCTAACTATTAGAGCTTAATGACTAATCAAAAGCTCCATATCCTTGTTAAGTTATGAAGCTATGTACATGCGAAGTTCTTACACTCAGATATTACCCTTCTTTGTTTAATAAGGTCCACCTAATTAGCCATCTACAAGGATGAGCCCTTCCCACAATGTAGCATAGTAGTTGGTCATTGTGCTTAAAAAGTGTGATATATTGCTAAAATTCTAAGAAAAAGTAAAAATGTCACATTAAGTGATGAACCTAAGCTAAATTCGAATTGCATCATAATATATACATCCCTTAAGTTATGCATCTCTTAAATTCATTAGGGTTATAAAAACAACTTGCCTTGGCAAAACTATAGAGTGGGACTTATGTATAAGCTTGAAACTTTGTATAAAAAGGCTCATTCACAAGTCAACATGTGTTGATAACCTTCATAAAGTGCATGATGTCAAAACCCGTGAAGACTCATATTGTATTAGAACATCATTCAAGAATAAATAGCTATCCTTTTGCATATAAATACCACATTACCTTGAGCTGGCAACATCACTTTTTAGATGCTTTTGGGAGGAGCACATAATCCAACACTAACATCTTTTGAGCTCATATCTATGATGCCTAAATGATGACGAGGTCTAAGCCATATCTTATTCTTTTAATCCTTAAATAAATCAAAGGATTTCTTGAGCAACTTAGTCTTCTTTCTAGAAGGTTTGAATTATTAAAATCACATTTCCCTCGATGACAATGTTTCACAAGATGAACCAATTAGCATATGAACTATTTAGTAGTAGCCCATAAACCAACTAGAATCCTTACCCGTGGAAACTTTTATATTTGTGATTAGTCACACAATTGGTTTTTTGACATTCCCCAAGTAGTCTATTAGTAAACAAATATTATTATGTCCTTTAGAGGAAGAAAACTTCTATTTGGAATTCTTCCCTAATTAGCCCATTAGCAAAAAACTTTTATCATGTTCTTTGGAGGAATAAAACTTCTCTTTGGAATGCTTCTCTTAGAAATCATTTTCTATTGAACCTTTCATGAAGAGTTTTAATTACCTTTGAAGAGGACTTCTTATTAGTTTCCTCATATTTACTTATTTTTTTAAATGCGAAAGATAGATATATTGTATAGTGAAATATTTACATCATCCCATACAAAATGTATGGGAAAGCCACCTAAAGCTTCATCCCACAAATGAGCTTGACAACAGGTTCAAGAACCTCATCAAATCTAAACATAATCTTGAACATTTGAGCAGCATCCAACAGAATGATGTTACAAAGATTAACAAGAGCCATCATGAATGGCTTGTAGCAACCAAAAGCAATGCTATTTCTCAAAGACTAGATATTCATCAAAACAATCCCTTTTATGACATTCCCCATTTTCTCAAAAACTTCATTCAAGTTACCATGATCCCCAAGCAACATCTGTTTCCAACCCATCATATGATGTAAATTAACCCCTTTCATTATTGACTTGAGTCTCTTCCATAGGGCCGACTCTCTTGACATTCCAAGAAGAGATTTTAAGTTGTTTCTTCTTTCCTTTTGCACAGAATGCGTAAGGGGGATATCTACCTAAACTTAACAAGCTTATCCTTAGTGGCAAGCTTGTTAGCAACAATTCTCCACAAGAGTACATTATTTTTGAATGAGGGGGGCTTGCCCTCTAGGCCTTCTTAAGGTAATTATGGAATGCCTAAAAGCAAGAGAAAAGGTAGGATTCATCCCACACACTCTTGGTGCTATAGCTTTTAACTGAGTGTGCACAATTCTATTGAAACTAGTAAGTAGACCCTTCAAAATGTTGGGTCACACTCATTGATATCCCCCCATTAACATATTGTTGTGCCGTGTGGCCATGAGGTGGAAGAGAGAGCGTGGTTTTGAGAAACCTTAGAATTTCTTAGGCACGGCTCGATCAATATGGTGAGGGTTAATGACAAGTTTAGCATGTTGACACCTCCCATTGGCTACTTTCAAATTGCAATGAAGTTTCTGATAGATGTAATTACTTTCATCTTTTCTTTATGCTTAGTTTTTTGAGTGCAAACACTTTGTGAGCAATACTTTCTTGAGAGAACCTCCCACCTTGCTATACATGATGCGACAAAGTTCTAAACACTTGGAAATGTTGGAAAAGAGGAAAGCAATTTGGAGGGTCTGTGGAGCTCTACTATTTCCTCAAGTTCCTAGAAACCCTGCTGGTGGAACCACATATTAGCAAGACCAACCAACTCTAAAGATCGGGCTCTTTTGGAAGTTCGAGTGTACACTATATTTTAGTGTTAAGAAAAAACGATGGCATGATCAAAGCGCCTATACATGTACGTGACAAATTTGACATTTACATTGTTTCTAAATTTTTTGATTTGATATGCATTATTTTTGAATATTTTTCTTTCTGAAATGCGGAGAGCCGACAATCGCTCGTACGTGGCGTTCCTTGGTGCCGCATATTCGAATCTGGAGTATATTCTGCCCACGAAAAAGCGCACCATTCCACCGAATATTGCTTTGGCGCACTTTCGAGTCCTCTGTCTCTCAACCTTGCGTTATTTTGTTATTTGAATGTAGGTGGACCTCACGGGGCTGATCATCGTGCCTCTGCATGATCTACGAAACAACAACCAATAATAACATAATATATCAAATTCTTGGCAATGGCTGCCTCCCAAAGGGCAAGTAATTGAGATTTTTGTCGCCTGACAGGAGAGCCCGACCAATCAGGACACCCCCCCAAGAAAAAAAATCAAGCTTCCATTTGCAACCCCTTTTGAACAAGTGCTTGTAAGGGTAAGTGACCCTTAGGACTATCTCCCACAGGGTCTTTATGACCCTTAAGAGATGGGATCAATAGTGCACGAGCCACTTCAAGACCCCTCCTCGATCTACGCGGTCGATCCACAAAGAAGTAAACCCATAAAGCATCATAATCCCAACCCACTAAGTAAACCCAGCACGTCGCAAAGAGCAGATTTTTTGGGAGTTACATTGTGAGTTTGGTGATAGTAAACCCAGCCATGCTAGTAAACCCAACTAGCCGATGACCTCGGGCTTGGTGGAATGACCGTTATTCCATGTGAAGAAAGTGCATGGAATCCACCAAACCCTATCACGTTGTTAGGCTGCATCTAAAATTTTGTGGGCCCACATTGCCATCGAATGATGTTGGCGGCGTCCCTTTTGAAAATGCATGATTCTGACCCTGACCAAAAGTAAACCCAACATCGGTAGTAAACCCAGAAAAAAACATAAACCCGTTTTGCGAAATGTGCAAAGTTGGCCGAGCACCGTGGGCGCCTTTTTTGCTCTTGGTATAACTAGTGAAAATACCCTACATGCAAGGCGTGCTGAGGAAATGACTCATTTTAAGATACAAGACCCATACTACAACAATATACTTGCCCAAGAAGTGGAAATCTCTGCGTTTCTCCAACGATGGCCTTCACATCAAGGTGCATTTCTCACTCTCTCTTCCACTCATGCTCTTAATATATGTAGTGTGATATTGTGATAATAGATTGGTGATGAGTGCTTGTTTAGTCAATGGCAATGAATTCTAGAGAGCGATGCTAAGATTGGTGATGATGATACAAATGAGGAAACATCGATTGAAACATCAAGTGAGGAGGATGAGATACATGATCCTTATGTTGAAGAGAATGATACAATTGGTAGCTTTGGGCCAAATCCACTAAATTTTATCTCACCAAAGTACATCTCGTTCGATCGAAAGAGCTACATGTTGATGGTGAGTGACTTGAACGAGGAGAGAGCTATCACACAGGATGTGCTTCAGCAACTCAACTGGAGGGAGTTGCTAGACTTGAAGAGATGGAAAAGGATCAAAGAATCTCTTTGCACTGTCACAGATGATGTGGGTCAAGTTGTGCTTGCCTTGAGAACGAAGCCCTCACTCCACATTGCATGCTTGGAGGATTGGGAGAGCATATCCATTGCAAATCATATAAACAGGGTTACAGGTGCTCATGAAGGTGTCAGTGCGACAATTGAGTCTATCAAATCAAGGTGGTGCACTGATGTGCGGAGCCATGGCATTCCTCTCCCCTATGTCAAGGAGCTTATCAATTTGTGTGCTTGCAAGGCTATCACAAAGGTTGCTGCAGACAAGTGTGACCATGTTTATGCATCACTATGCAATCTAATGAATTGCCCAATGGAGGGATGATTTGAGGAACCATCTGAGCAGTTGGTGTGGTGTTATTCCTCTCTCCCAAATGTGGTGCGATATGTGACCAATGGATGGTGTGGGCATGCTTGCATTTGGTGAAGAAGGTGGCCCAAGTTTGGTCGGATGTCGTAATTTCATATTCCATTAGGTCATACATGAAACGTGCTTTCTACCCTCCACTCCTAAAAGACAATGTTTATCATAATTCATGCTACAATAAGAGTGTATCATAATTAAATCTTCCACATCCATAATCCCCTCTTCATGCTTTCAATATGAAATTAGTATAATCTCTCTTCACCCACTCAATCTCAATATTAGCACGAACCAATCATCTAAATCCATTAACTAGTTCTAATACTCTATAATGTCAAGCAAACAGTCACAGTAATCAAATGTGCAACTGTTCAATTATTTGAAAAAAATGACCATCAAAACATATTGCATTATAAAATAAATAAATCTCACATTATAATGTACTAATAATGACAAAATAGTTCTAATTAGCTCATATGTCTTACTTTTTATTTTAAAGCACTTAATTCAAATCCTTATTGTTAAAAAGAGTAGAGTAGGTAAATTTGTGGAATTAAAATTTTTAATGTGGTCAAACATATAACATTGGAAAATTATATCACAAGTTGCTAAAACTTATCACAAGCACTAGTAATAGCCTTAATAAAGTCTGCCTTCCCTCTATAAAGTCTACCTTCCTTTCACCACTAGACCAAACAAAATCCCTAAATAGTTTTTAAATTCTAACCCATGCATATTTGCAAAAGGGAAAAGTGGTGGCAATATACTATCATTGATTGAAGTACATGCCAAAGAACTAATGGTTTCCAAGGAAAGGAAAGGGAGTTCCAATAAAAGATTGCACCCAAAAAAATGGAACTTTAGAGCTTCAGTTCTTGCAATACTGACCTTCAAACCAAAAATTGTATAGTTCTTGCACTCCAAAGACTATTTCAAATTGCACAAAAATTTCAAATCCATATTTCATCAAGTCATACATGAAATCTACACATGCTAACTTGCACTCCAAATGCTATGAGAGAATTTGAATCTCTTGCATCTCTATGATGGTCCATTCTCGAAACATGGGATTATTTCATCACAAAATCAAGTACTTTGTGAATTCAATATGCTGGAAACACTTGAACTATTCATTATCAATCCTCATTCAAACAAGTGGTTGTTCATGGCAAGTAATCTTATAGATATTACTACTCTTACAAATTCACAAAAAGTGAGGATTCATATATTGGCATTTACCTCCCTTAACACATTCAAATCATCTTGAAAGTATATTTCAAATTCCACAATAAGAGTGATCCAATTCCATAAGCATGACACATCCTGAAAGTATGTTTCAAATCCATATTTCATCAAGTCATACATGAAACTTACAAACGCTAACTTGCACTCCAAAGACTATAAGAGAATGTCTACTACCACTCAACTACCACCCCAGCACAGTAACAACCCACTTGCGAAGATCCTCCTTGGTCAATCTCACGTACTCAGCATCAAACCATCTTCTCCTAAAGTGCAAGAGGCAACACACAATCCTTAGAAATGCCCAAAAAATCAAAACCCATTTTTTCTCAACTTGAAAATTTCTTACCTAGTACTTTGGTGGCTTTCCAATCACCCCACCCTCAATGATGCTTCTCATGTAAGCCATCACGTAGAACTTGCAGTCCACTGCATTTGTTTGTTGAGGGCCCTGGTTATAGCAAAACACAAAAAGGAGGTTAGTGCGGCCTTTTACCCTAATCCCTAAAGCATGAGCGGCCTTATGTGACGTTCATAAAGTACAACCTTTATGTGCACAAGCTTCATTTGATCCACTTTTGACAACATGCTGGCACATTCTGCGTCTGTGCAATGCCTAGACAATGCATACACAGCCCTGTAACACATACACACGAGTGATCAAAAAACAATATGTGGAACAACATCACAACTCACACAAGATAATGGGGTTGGGAGGATTCAGTGTACCTGTATATGAGGGGCAAGCATTCCATGGGATCAGTACACCCCAATGAATCGAGGTATAAGATGGCACCTCGATCATCAGACAATTTCTCGACCCTTTTCAATCTAGGATTGTAGACAACAAACATGCTCCAATGTGACCTGCAACAAAACAAGAATGCATGTCATGCCATCAAGATCAAGTGAAAGTCCCTTGCAATAACAATTTGGTCGCATGGCATACAAACCTTAAAACCACTTGAAAGAAAATAAAAGTGGTTGTCGTGGGATTGGTGCCGTCGAAGTAATTCTTCAAGGCCACGGTGTCATGCTCCTCAGTCATGGACAAGTAAAGATACCACAAACTATCGACAAAGCACATGTCATGTGTGTGCTCTCTTGGGAGCACATGTCCCATCCATCTAGAACCAAAACCATCGTTAGTAATGTAAACTATGATAGTACCCTAAACCCTCAACACCACATATTGTACAATGTACTACTCACATGGAAAATAGATTCAACATGCATGTTGATGCCTCTTTAGAGCAAAGCAAGGCATCAATCAAGGCCTTGTCAATATCAATGTGTAGCCTCGACCATGATCCCACAAAGCTCTGTGTACACACAACTCTCCAACCGAAAATGCAAATCCTCGATTATGCTTTCACATAGAAATAACATACACAATGACAAGCATACCAAGAGATATGAACATACCTTGATGTGACATTTTTTTGGGCCCTTGTCTTGACAGGAGACCCATTCTTCATAACATCTATCATGCCAGTGCCAATCGTATACCTACAATGTGATAAAGGGCTAATAATCCCATGAGGAGATGGTGATGGGGCTGGGTGTAGGTGATTTAGGCGAGAGAAGATGGGATGTGAATAGCTTCCTCCTATCAATCTGCAATCCCAATAAGCCACGATTCAAGTCTCACAAGCCATGCATTTCTCAAAATTATCCATAAGTATCAACAATAAATACTAACATGAGGAGCCATGTCTTCATCACTAGCGGCAAGACTACGCTGCAACAAGCCATCTACCTCCATTTGTAAGTATCAACAATAAATACTAACGTGGGGAGCCATGTCTTCATCACTAGTGGCAGGGCCACGCTGCAACAAGCCATCTACCTCCATTTGTAAGTTCTCCTCATTTACTTTCGACTCATGGTGATGGTCGATGGCATCACCCTCACCACAAGCAGCCCCCTCAATATCACCACTCGCCAATCCCTCAGGCTCTCTAGTGTGGGGCTGTCTCTATGCCACACCCAAGTCATTTTTAAACAAGCGTTAAAATAAATGTGAGATAATTAAACCAATGTATTGCATTGCTCATAAGAGAATAAAGATTAGATACTCACATGCTTATCATATCCCTTGTCATGGTACGCTCCTCCTCCTCTAGAAAGTCCCATAAGTGTCTTGCTCTTGCATATTGCCCTCCTCTCTCATACTTCTTGCAGGCTAGCTCTAATTTTCTCTCCAAGTTTCCAAAACGTGTCTCGGCCTAGCGAAGCCATGCATCAACAACAACATGAGTGTGTGTGATACCAACAAGGCGACCAATCTTTCACCGAGGAATATCTATATGGATGCCATACTCATCTCTCAAGTGGACAACCATGTTGACCCTCCACTTCATGTTCACATGTCTCTTTGGGCAAAGGATATCAGCACAGCACTGCCGGACTTGAGAGCCATCAGGGAGAGTGATCTCCACATACAGTGCTTGACCCTGAGCAAGCACATGCATAGTGAGTGGCCACCACATATCACAATGCCAAAATCTTAGAGAGCGCCACAATGCCATCAAACACTATGCATGGTATTGCAAAACTCTTACCAGTGAGCGATTCTTGAAGATGGCACCATCATTATGTGGCGGAGGTGCAACGCACTCATCGTGGCTTTCACAGGTAGGCTGAGAAGGTAATGTTACCTACAAAAAAAAAAATGGAGGTACCCCTCATGAAATCATTATAAATCAATACAATTCATTGAAAGTAGAAATCGAAAGATAAATGAAACTTACAGTCCTCTTTGGTCGTGTGTGTGGAGGGTCCCGTTGTTGGGGCCAAGCCTGCGAGGATTGACCCCTCGTGCATGGTACCATAACTAAGTGCCTATCAACCATAAACTTGAACAAATGTCATGATTCATGTTACACAAGATAAGTGAATGATCAACCCTAAAACCCCAACAAAACCAAAGACCAAGCACAAAAGAAGAGAGGAATTAGAGCAAAATCCCAATAAGCCACTATCATAAACAAGAATCATAATCCATGACACACTCATGTTCGACTGCTTTATCATCCTTAGAATGCATACTTTCAATTCTGGGTTTACTTTTAGGTCCTAGGCACATAAATTTTCAAGTGAAAAAGGTATAAGCTACACAACTTATAGTCATATTGTGTCCTATTCAAACAAACGTTGCTTACATACCTTCTATAGTTTTCCTACCTCTTTCTACAAATTACATTTCTTGTTGAAATGCTACATTCTTTAAGTTGTTTATCCTATAGCAACAACTCATAAACATTGCAAAATTGCACCCAAAGAGTTTTGAATTTGCAAAAAAGTAAAACATAGCAACTTTGTACTTTGAACCATAACATAGTAACTTTGATTCTTTGAACCAAAACATACATGATTGATGTAAATAACTTGATTAGTTGAAATAGATTTCATTGAATGCCTCAAAACATAGGTGAATCATAAATGAACTTGATGTAGTAAATCAAATAAATGTTCTTCCAAACAAAAACATAATGTGTCAAGATTGTATAGTTGACTTTGCACCAAGTCATGATGTTAAGTGAATGACTCTTCATGTTTTACACAATCTAGGTTCAAAAAATTTATGAAAGTAATATTTAAAAGGGAAACTTGATCCATATCATCAAGTTGGTTATAAATCCTTATGAGAATTTGGACTTCTTAGTACAAGTCATTGATATTACAAGAAATTTGTTATGATTTACTGTGATCTTGATGTAATGTATCATTGATATTACAAGAAATTTGTTATGATTTACTATGATCTTGATGTAATGTATCATGTTAGAACAACCCAATTTACCATTTTCCAAGGAAATTTCATGTGGGTGCAACATGTTGTTAAGTAAATTTTTAGATAGGGAATAAAAAAATGTATCATGATAATATGAAAGTTTACCATTTTTATGGAGGGAAGATGTAAACCCAGCATTTCAACCAAGGCCTAAATTGTTCATGCTCCTCAAAATAGCCACTTGTTTTCAACATCTTGTTTTCATAAAGGGTATTCTTCTACCAACACATACACCGCATATACATCACACACACACTACTCTACATAAGCGGCAATTTAGATACATTTTACATATCACATAATTTGGACACTACTCTAATTTCCACTTTCCACTTTCCCTCTTAATTTTCTAAATACATAAATAATACATGGTCACTACTACTCTATAAGGAAATTCCATGTTAGTCTAATGACAGGGAAATTCCATGCTAGTCCAATGTTCTTGTACTCCTGATTTCCACTTTCTCTCTCAATTTTCTAAATACATACATGATCAATGACAATGGAAAGTATG
Organism: Lygodium microphyllum; assembly: GCF_053477565.2. Classification (NCBI taxonomy): domain Eukaryota; kingdom Viridiplantae; phylum Streptophyta; class Polypodiopsida; order Schizaeales; family Lygodiaceae; genus Lygodium; species Lygodium microphyllum. The sequence continues at coordinate 86,852,977 of NC_141161.1, read as the reverse complement.
AAGAGAGATTTGTGTCAAGAAGAGAGAGAGAGAGAGAGAGAGAGAGAGAGAGAGAGAGAGAGAGAGAGAGAGAGAGAGAGAGCAAAGTGCCATACCCTTAAGGGAATCCTCTTGAGAGAGACAGAGGAGTCAACACACACACACACACACACACACACACGCACACACGCACGCACGCACGCACACTTGGACAAAAGAGCTCACAAGTTGCACCTAATTTGGTCTTGGCCATGGGGCCACCTTGATAGTGAAAGCAATCACAAACCTACAACATGCCCTAGCCCAATATCTCAAAAAGATGCATGTAGGCTAAGGTAAAGGGGGAAAAGAGGCTTAAGGATGTTGTGATGATGATCATGTTGATGAGATGATGATGGTCATGATGATAAGGAAGGCTAAAAGGAGCTTCCATAAGGTTAGCTTAGGACCTGTTCTCACCACACTCTGATTCACAATCAAGCTTAGAACTTCCTTCTTCAATTCACAAGTTCACATAGTTGGAGAGTTCACAATTTGTTTGTGAATGAGAAACCATAATTACCAATGAATGAGGGCATGGTCCTAAGTGGTTCTTGGTGGAACATGATTGGAACAGTATGAGTAAATAACACACATGGTGAGTAGAACTTGTGGAAGAGGCATCTTACCCCCCCAAAGCTTCTTTTCATAAAATTCAAATTTCTTTGTAGAATTCTAACTAGCTATTGCAAGTCTATTTACAACCAATTCTAGGTCACCATCTAAAGCATGTGGCCTTAAATCAATTTTGGGTGTAAATCCACTTTCTCTCTTAATTTTCTAAATACATACATGATCAATGACAATGGAAGGTATGATCAATGGCAAAACCTCTACTACCTGCGAGCTATGGGATCAATATTGGACTCTTCACGAAGGATGACAAAGAAGATTGCCCCCCCAATTCACAGCTGTAGTGTCGTGACCTCGAACAGTTTGCTAGGAGCGTGTAACCTCCAGCCATTTGCACGAGCGTGTGGCCTCCAACAGTTTGCACGAGTGTGTGACCTCCAACCATTTTTCGGAAAGTGCATGTGACCTCAGGCAATTAGCTTGGATGAACCCAACGCGTGGATGAGCCTCAGAGAGAGTAAACCCAGCCTCATGCCGTGGAGTAGTCCTACGAGCGCCGATGACCAACCACAGTAGTCCTGAGCGGGGCGTCGTTTCATTGGAGATGGCACTGGGGCATCGTTTCGTGGTGTTGCATGGAGATAGTCCTGAGCGGCGGGATGAGATGGGGCAGAGATAGTCTTGAGTAGGGGCTGCCTCGTGAAGATGGAGTTACACAGTGCAGAGTCGAGGTAGAGAAGGGGTGAATGGAAAAGAAACGAATGATGGGGCTGACTCGATCTTCACCTCCAGTTCGGTTGCCAATCACAGCAGTTGGTCACTTCCATGGTGAGAATTACAAAGATTCTGACCAATCATGGTTAGTTAAGGCACGTTCGGAACGGCGGTGCGAGTGGGGTCCACGAATGGCCTTCACCCTGCGGTAGTTTCCTGGGCACCCAGGTTCAAATTTTGGTGCTGGTTTTACTTACCTAATACGGGTTTACTTCTTCGTGGATCGATGGTGTAGATCGAGGAGGGGTCTTGAGGTGGCTCATGCACCGTTGATCCCATCTCTCGGGGGGTCATAAAGACCCTGTGGGAGATAGTCCTGAGGGTAAGCGGGGGCTTTGCTAACCTTCCTCCCTACCATGTGCTAGTGGGGGAAGGGCATTTCCACTCCCCCCACTACCATGAGGTCCAACTTGGCCTGTCGTATCCTACTACAACTGCAATTCTCAATCTAATCAAATGGGACATTTGTGACATTCTAGCATCACTAAATGAAAATTCTAGATATAAAGATGACTCTCCAACATCGCACATGCATGTTAATATCTAAGATATTCAAATCATGTTTTGCTTATTATTGTTTTATGGATCTTTGATTATGTTTATTTCATTCCTTTTGGGGCAACTAAGGACTCCAATAAGTACTTTGAACAATGTAGACCTATTTTTAATGAGCTTTGGCAAAGTATCACATACCCACTACTTACTAGAAGACGTCTTCTTTTAACTAGTTGATAAGAGCCTTAAGAGCTAATATCATATTCATAATATAAGCCCAACATTTCTTTACCTCATCTAGCCCATTTCACCCCATCACCCTCATGGAGTTTCAATTCAATCAATCTCTCTCTCTCTCTCTCTCTCTCTCTCTCTCTCTCTCTAAATTAACAAAAAGCAAGATGGCATGGCCATTGCTTATTAGTAGGGATAGGGCACATCATGAGCTAATGCAAGATTAATGTGAAGGAGGTAGTTGAAAAAGGTTTGATGTTTAAAGTTAGGATAAGATGGAGGTGATTGTGTTGAACACCACCAATTGCATGCTATACACGTGTTGATTGATGGGGGCACACAAAAGCCATAAGCTAAAAGAAGGTAGTGTTGGGAGCATGATATTAGTCTCTAGGTGTTAGTTGAGGCATATGAAAATACATTTTGATTTTAGCACGCACGATGATGCATATGCCAATGCTTGTAGGGAAAGGTTGAACAATGTTCATTTGAACATGAGTTGTGCTATAGAAAAGCACCTTCAAAGTGTGTCACAAGGATTAAGTGGTGGCTAATGATGAGAGAAGGCACATCATGACTCACATATAGCCTACTAGTGAGAGGAAAGTGTCATGATTATCCAATTGTTAGGGAACAAAAATAGGTAGATGAGAATTATCTTGAGTGACTATTAGGTAGTTGGTCATGTGTGAGTGGTAGTGATGCTACAACCGAACGAGATCAAGTCTTGAAGTGTAAAAATATGTTTGTATCATTTTGAATACATGGGCATGAACTTGGATGACAAGTGAGAGGGGGACCAAAGTTAATCCTCAAAGAACAAAAGCAAGGATGTGGCATAAACACGTGCCATCGACTCCCTTGGACTTTGACCACATAGATAGAGGCTTGCAATCCATTCCTTGTTAACAGAGAGAACACAATGTGGTGAGATGAAGTATATTATTTTACGTTCCTTTTGAGGGGGTTCATTTTCTATTTCCTATTTCAATGGTCATTTTGCAACGTAGACTATGGGCCATGACAAATGGTCTTGATGGAACATGAAGAGGAAGAAGGCTTACATTGTACACATTCCCCATAGACGGATGAGAGAGAGAGAGAGAGAGAGAGAGAGAGAGAGAGAGAGAGAGAGAGAGAGAATCATAAATTCTTTGATATGTACACTTCATTCGTTTTCCTAGAAGTCTTGACACTACACTATTGTTAGGTATGGAAGCTAGAGGGTAACATGGCATTGATTTGCGATATTGTAAGTTGGGAAAAATATGTGCATATGACTCTTTTTTGAGGTGAACTCTTCAAATGTTTTCCTTCTTTGATTAAAGTTAAGTTTTGATGAAACTACACAAATCTCTCATGTGTTCTACATACTTGAGAATGTTGATTATGGCCCTCCTATCTTTAATAAGGAGATTTAGCATCAATAATGTCCACAGGATTGAGTTTAGCTAAGCTAAAGGGGTGGCTCCCTAAACTTTCTTAATCCTCCTTTTCCAAGTAGTTAATTTAGATAGTAGACAAAAACTCATTTAGGAAGTCCATGCATGCAAAGTCCTTATATGTGTAATGAAAGCAATCAACCATGGAATGAAATCTAACTGAAATTGAAAATTAACTAAGCTACAACAAAGAATTAACAAATCTATTGCACCAAGACATCCTCATCATGTATTAATGGTTGGGGATTCAAGAATACATGACGGCCATGGCTGAGTGCTTCATAGGCTAGAAGAAGCTAACTCCAAGAAAATGGTAAAGCCAAGATTATTGAATGATCAAAGATGTCTTGCCTTTGGCCTCTAGTCCCTTTTATTCTAACCCTCTTCCAAACTTAAGGGCTATTCACACATGTACACATAGGCTAAAGCTAAATTTACAAAGGCTGAAATTAATCCAAAGTGCAAATATTAATGTTGTATTTTTCCTTCATGACAAACCATCCCTTCCTGAAGATGGTTTTGTCCTCAAAACCAAGAAGTAATGGCCTATATCCAAGTCAAGAATGATAGTAATCATGCCCATTCATCTTTCAAATGATAAGAAAGCACTGTCCATGAAAAGAAGACCTTTTGCATGCCAAACTGTGAGAAAACTGGTTGCTGTCCAAACAGGGCTGATTCACTAAAACTGCCATAACTTTTGATATATTGATCCAAATAAGGCGTACGAGGTGTGGAAACGAAGTATACACTCCCAAGCATCACCCCATAACATCAGAATCAAATTTTAATGAAGTCAGGACAGTTTTATTGTCTGCAGAAATTTCATACAGCAAGCTGTCTCTGCACAGTCACTGCATACTGCATCATATATCATCCTGTAATAGCCAAGGAAAGTTACTGACATAAGTGGATGGTTGCCAAGAAGACTCTTCAATGGGCGAATTCTTCCACTTAATAAGATACTCAATGAGAGTACGATTTCTGAGAACTTTCTCTCTCTTTCCAATAATGCTTTCAGGTTCATATATGATCAGTCCTGCCTCATCCAATGGTGGTAACTCTTCCAATACTTGTACATCGGGCCCAACATACTTCTTCAGCTGTGAAATATGGAATACATAATGTATTCTAGTGGAGGATGGTAGCTGAAGTTTATAAGCAAGCTTGTTATTCCCACCCTTTAGTGAAGCATAATGCGTCTTGGGCACTTTGAGAAATACCCAATCTCCAACCTTGAAATCTAAATGTCTTCTTTTCTCATCAGCATAGACCTTCATTACGTCTTGTGCTTTCCTTATGCTGTCCTTGCATTGCCTCATGAGCAACTCCATTCTTTCCAACTCTTCCTTTGCTTGTGGGTTGATGTCTTCATGGAATAAAACTGATGGAAGTTGAACTTTATACCCATAAAGAGCTTCAAACGGAGACATCCCAATGCTCATGTGATGCGTGTTATTATAGCAAAATTCAGCAAGGTGGATCCAACGATCCCATGAAGCTTGTGTGTCATGACAATAATGCCTAAGGTACACTTCCACCCAATGATTGACTCTCTCCGTTTGCCCATCAGTCTGAGGGTGATAGGCCGTGCTAGGAGTGAGGAAAGTACCCATAGAGGAGAATAGACTTTTCCAAAAGTTGCCCATAAACTTCGAATCACGGTCTGATACTATTCTCATAGGCATACCATGTAGTTTGAACACACCTTCCATAAATTGTTCGGCGACTTGTCTTGCTGAATATTGGACTTTAGTTGGGATAAAGTGGGCTGATTTGGTCAAGCTATCAACTACCACATAGATACTATTCCATCCATGACTGGTAGTAGGCAATCCCGTTATGAAATCCATGGAAATATCTGTCCATTTTCCCGTAGGTATAGGTAAAGGCTGAAGTAAGCCAGCTAGTAATAGAGTGGAATCCTTATTTTGCTGACACTCCAAGCACTGAGATACATACTCTTTAACATCTTTCCATAGACCTTTCCAATAAAAACTTTGATGAACTCTATCAAACATCTTGAAAAGGCCCAAGTGACCAGCCATTGGCGATGAATGCATCTCTTGAAGCACCTTCAGCTTGAATTTACTGCTGGGAATCAAGTACACTTTACCCTTAAACCATAAGAGGCCATTATGCACTTTAAAATTAGGAAATTCAGCATCACACCCTTGCTGTAATTTCTGTAAAATATGGGCAGCATGCTCATCAAGCACATATTCCTCTTGAATGTCTTCAATCCACTCCTTATAGATGGTGGACACAGTAGATAGACTGCATGCCCACATTCTTGATAACGCATCAGCCACCACATTATCCTTGCCAGCCATGTATGATATTTCAAAATCATATGATTGCAAAGTAGCCAACCATCTCTTTTGCTTGGGAGAAAGATTGGGCTGCGAGAGAAAATATCTCAAGACCCTATGATCGCTTTTGACTTTGAAGTGTGTCCCATAGAGGTAGTGGTGCCATTTCTTGATTGCATGTAAAATAGCAAGCATCTCCTGCTCATAAACATGCATCTCTCTCTCTTTGTCATCAAATTTTCTGCTCTCAAATGCAATGACACCATGCTCCTGTACCAAAACTGCTCCCAAACCTCTACCACTGGCATCTGCATAAATGGTAAAAGTCTTGGAGAAGTCAGGGCAAACTAGTATGGGTGCTGAAACAAGCAATTCTTTCAGCTCATTAAAGCTCTTGTCAGCGATCTCATCCCAAAAGAAGGCCTCCTTTTTCAGCCGATCGGTAAGAGGAGCTGCAACATGAGCATAGTTCTTCATAAACCGTCGGTAAAAGGATGACAAACCAAGGAACCCTCTTAATGAAGTGGCATTGGTTGGTGTAGGCCATTCTTTGACGCACTGAACCTTGTTAGGACCCACTTTGATTCCATCTTCTCCCACTATATGACCCAAGTACTCCACTTCCTTTGTCATAAAAGAGCATTTAGTGGCCTTGGCAAACAGTTTGTGTATCCTCAATATGTCAAAGACCTCTTTTACATGCTGCAAATGGTCTTCTTTATTCTTGCTATAGATCAAAATGTCATCAAAGAATACCAAAACTGTTTTAAAGAGCAATGGCTGAAGTATCTTATTCATGAGAGACTGGAATGTGGCTGGAGCATTTGATAACCCAAAAGGCATAACCATAAACTGATAAAGACCCCTCTCCGTCCTGAAGGATGTTTTGAATTCATCCCCTTCCTTCATGCGTATTTGATGATATCCCGATCTCAAGTCAATTTTTGAAAACACCTTGGCATCCTTCAATTCATCTAAGAGATCATCTATTCTAGGTATGGGATACCTATTCTTGATAGTGACCTTGTTGAGATCGCTGTAATCAATGCACATTCGAAAGGAGCCATCTTTCTTCTTCACAAGAAGGACTGGAGAAGCAAAAGGTGATTGGCTTGCCTTAATGAGACCCATTTCCAAAAGCTCTTTGACTTGGCGTTCTACCTCTTCTCTTTCCACTTTGGAGAGGCGATATGGTGGTTTGTTGATGGGCTTTGTATTGGACAGCAAGTCAATGGGATGATCCACTTCTCTTTTGGGAGGAAGAGAGGTAGGTGGCTGAAAAATATCATCATATTCTTTCAGCAATTTACAAAGACATGGGTCCATATTGTTGGTAGGAGAAGAGGGCTGATCCTCTTCAATCTTGGAAAGAAGAATGGTGAACATACATGCCTTTGCATTTATCTCTTTCTTAACCTTCTTGGGACTGATCATCTCCATTCTTTTCTTTTCAGCTCCATGTAGTGTTACTTGTTGTCCACACCATTTAAACTCCATTTCCATGTTGTTGAGATCCATGGTGAATCTGCCCAAAGATTTCAGCCAGTTGCAGCCAAGTATTATATCAATGGGACCCATTTCTAATACAATTAGGCTCACTGATGTAGTGCACAATGGGGAAAGGGTGATAGGTACATTTGGACAGCATTGATTGCTCATCTCAAAATTTCCATTTGCCACTTGGATTTTGAGTAATGTAGGCATTTCATGCGTATTCAATTTCAGCCCATTGAGTGACTTAGCATTAATGAAGCTATGTGTACTTCCCGTATCTATGAGTATATGAGCGGTCCTTCCTTTGATTTGACCTTTAAGGCGTAGGGTATTATCCCCTCTTGAACCACTCCATGCATCACTTGATATGGCACATAGCGATGGATGTAAATCAGTCCATGAATCATCCAAATAATGACCACCCGGGTCGAAAGGAAACCCATCCATCGGATCATAGAACTCATCATGGCCATTCTCTTCATTTTCATGCGCCTCTTCTTGAGTTGTTGTGACATCAAGCTGAGCCAAGCTTCCTTCAATAGATTCAACATCGGAATCATCCTCGATGATCATGCTAATCTTCATATTTTTGGCCTTGCATTTGGACTTATGATCGGGTGACCATTTCTCTCCACATTTGTAGCATAGACCTTTAGCATACATATCTTTGAGCTTGTCATTCGATACATGTTTGCCTTGAGTAGGGACTGAAGTTTTGGCATTTATATCAGTCCTCTTTCCATCAAATCTATTTTCAGCATTAGGTCTGAAATTACTGCTTTGTTTTGACCCAAACACAGTAGGAAAAGTGGGTATCTTGCTGTAGGTATTGCTGAAAGTATTTGATGGCTTCCCAATATGCTGAAAATCAGTTTTAGCATGCCCATAATGGCCTGATGTCCTTGAGAACTGCGTAGGCTAAAAAGAATGCCCTGTTTTTGGCTGAAAACCCTTGTATTTCTGCCCATAACGTTCAGCCAATTGAATGGCAGCTTGTAGGGATGTAGGATTCATGGCTCCAACTTCAGAAGAAAGAATAGGTTCCAAACCAAATATGTATTTATTCAACTTGGCACTATCGGAGACCCCATGAACATACATCGAGAGGTTCAAAAACTGATTTGAGTACTCTCTAACCGAGAGACCACGTTGCTCAAGTGCATACCACTTTTTCTCTAACCGCTCTTTTTCAATAGGGGAAACAAAGACTTCAATCATAGCATTTTTCAATGCATCCCAAGACAAGAAGTCATGTCCCATCCTCGCCATATATCTCCACCAAGTGTGAGCATAGCCTTCTAGATGAAGGGCTGCAAATTTTACTTTGGCATTCTCGGGCCTTGGGTAAAGGGAAAAATACATCTCTAACTTGTCAAACCACTCCTCCAACTCCGTGGGTGAAGGGTTCTCTCCCTTGAAGTTTGAGATAATTATTTTCTCCTTGTACTCTCTCTCGTATTGAGGAGGTTGTCCATTAGGGTGCTGCTGCCCACTATGGTTTTGTGGCCCAAAAGAATTGCCAAAAGGTCCTTGCCTAGGATATTCATTATTTCCATGCCCTTGTGCATAAGGAGTTTGCTGTCCATAATGCATACCATGACTTTGTGGCTGGAAACAATGTCCTTGAGGATGAAAGTATGTGTTGCTCACATTGGGAGGTTGTCCATGCATCGGTGAATTGAAAGGTGGTTGCTGCCCATTATTTTGTTGATTCCAACCATGATTTGACATGGGACTTGGCCTATTGGCCTGCACTTGAGAAGAGAAATTATGTTGTGGCTGTCCAAAAGCATTTGGGGCTGAATTCACATGTCCATGTGGCTGCCCATAAGAGTTTGGGGCTGAATTAACATGGGCTTGCTCATAGCCACCAACATTTGCTTGAGGGTAAAATTGCTTGTAGAAAGAGTTGCACCCATGGATGTCTTCATCATGCTTTGAGTTTGTTTGCACTCTTTCTTGAAGATCCTGCCCATGTGGCTGAAAGTGACCCTTTTGTTGATGGAATTGTGGCTGAAGTGAAGTGGGATGAACAAAATCCTTAGCTTTAGATGATTCTCCAACTTCAAATTGACCTACCACCTTAGGAGTAAGTGGTTTAGGTGGTTCTTCAGCCCTATGCGGGTGTGGGATATTAAGACCAGCTGTAGGCAACATTTTCTCGCCAAGAAGTGCTACAAGCTTGTCAATACCCAACCTCATACCCTCGAAACCTGATTTCATATCCTTTATGTCATTTGACAATTGTTGAAAACTGTTTGAATTCATTGAGATATGAGACGTCTCTATGGGTTGATTGGTAGGGGAGTGAGTAGAGCTTGCATCGACCTCATCGTTCTCATAATGCATTCGGTAAATGGCATCTTGAGAAGTGTCATGATGTTCACCCCTTTCCTGTTGATGTTCATCCCTTTCCTGCTGATATTCCTTCAATTCTTCATTGATAGTATCCAAAACAGGGTCTCTCTTCTTATTCCTGGCCATGGGTTGATAACTGTACTGAATTTCCTGCAATAGAAGAACTTGATTATCTTCACTTCTAGAGCTCCAAATTACGAGGTCTTTGACTCTGTTCAAAGCTTGAAGAACCCTCTATCCAACGATCTATCAAGTGTAGAAAATGGATGAGTATAGAAATTTCTGTAAGGGATTTTCTGTTGCTGTCTGAAAATTCCTGCAGGCAGTGAATACCCTGTTCTAGTCAATTAATGGCTTGTACCATCAATACCAAGCATGTACCAACTTCATAACCTTGTAGGAGAGTCTCATACGTCTGCCCATACTGAAAATGACCTCAGTAACCAGTAAAATGGCTGTCTGACTCAAAGTAGACTGCAATCTTTAATGAGGGTATGTATACATACTCTGTTCCAATCTTTCAGGCTGAACCATAGTGTCTTTACCATAGGATGCATACATTTTACTGTAGCCATATGTCTTGATAGATTTGCCATACCATACATTTGCCAATATCACAAGAACTCACTGTCCATAACTCATGCTGTAGGCTGATTTCAAGTGCCTTTGAGATTTGTACCTGCACCTAAACTTGAAAATACGTGGGATCCGAGACTCGAGGGGTTTGCAAAGTTCCCTCTCGGGCCGGGTTGCGCTCCCCTTTAGGGTCCTCGTCGGTAGGGGAGGGTCACCTCTCTTTTGTCCTACCGACTCGCCCGGCATCCACTTTTCCTCGTGGGCAAGTACATGGCAAGTGAATTCTAGCTCTAAAAATCAGTATGATATGCATGGAATAGGAAGGAAATACAATTGCCTTTCATTTGCCCTTTTCATGATATGCAAGATTGGAATTGAAAAGGCTGAAATGTAAATGAGAAATGGGGAGGTATTTACCTCAGCAGTGACTCACTGCTTACAAAGCTTTTCTCACTTACCAATTGGGTAATGATTTTCTTATGATCAAGAGGCAAAATAGGCAATCAATTTCATGTCAGGGTTAGGCAATAAAGATTGAGTAATGAAGCTCAAGAAATTACTGATTTCAGTGAATGGAAGTAGATGGGTAATGCTCATTCATTATGGAAGAGTTTGAGGCATTTAGAGATGGCCATTTCAGTAAATTGAAGAGGTTTAGTAAAGACAATGACTGACATAACCTATAGGCTTCATGTAATGCATTAGGCTATGAATGAAAGCTTCATTAATCCTCTTATTTCTCTTCAGCAATTGGAAATGAGATCAGCAACAATTGGATGTAAAGAGAAATTAAGAGTGATTAGAGTACCTCATTTAATTGATTGGAGAAGAGCATTGTTGATGGAATGACCTTCAATCCATAATGCTTGACATAGGTGAGCTGAGCTTGATAATCCAGCTAAAATCAGTCCAAGAGATCTTCAATATTCAAGGATAATCCCTTCCTTGATAAGTTTCAGCTTCATTAATCCCATGAAAGCACCATGACTCCATAAATGCTCCAAATGTGGATTGATGAAGACCAATTACCTTGTCTACTTGAAGTAGGTTGCAATAGATAATAGAGAGGGCTTCAATGTGTCCAAGAGATCCCGAAATTTGAGAGGAAATGCCAAAATTTAATGGCATAAAAGCTTCATGCTGTCCATTGAACACCTAGACCTCCATTGGCTTCAATCTCTTCAATGTCGGTCCAATGTTGATGGATTCTTGAGGGGGAATGGTTGAGGAAGCTTCAGAGATGCTTTGCCCACAAAAGCCCCATGAATTGCTTTAAAAATTTCAGGAATCTTTAATGCTGTCCCAGACTGCTACACATAGAGTTTGCAATCTCCATATCCAAGCTCCAACAAAGCTTCAAGCTTCAAGATCAATCAATGTTGGTACTAGGATGTATGTAGAAGCCTCAGGGAGTATAATAGAGCAAAACCCTTTGATCTTGATGAAAAAAATCTGAGAAATTTGAGTGCTGTCCAAAACTGTCATAAAACTCCATAACCAGGGTTTTGAAGAAGAGGGAAAACTCCAAACTAATAAGGATCTTGAAGAAATTGGTGAGATATCTCTTGCCCAAGGTTGGAAGATCAATAGCAATGCTCAAGAGGCATCATCACCCTGAAATTTCTCACGCAGTATAAGAGTATGTACTGGCGGCGCAAACAGCGTGAGTACATACTCACATACCAGAAATCAACAATGGTGCTAAGTAGCTACATTAGCTACTCCACTTGAAGCTCTTGAGGCAGGGAAAGAGGTCATCCAACACATTCTCATGATAGAAGTGAGAAGGAGAAGATCTGATGTTGTCTTGGCCATGGATTCTTGTGGAAAGCTTGAAGAAATGAGGAAAGGGAAGAAGAAACCCTTCCTTCTCAAAAGTAACCACAGTTAAAATATCCTGTAACCATTTGTTTGTACACTTACCCCAAATTTTGGCTCAATCTTGATCACGTCCTACTATTTTGGCTGGAGCCTTCCATTTCTTCCATTGGTAATGCCAAGAATCACCATCTTCATCCTTGTTTGTAGCAGACCTTCACATGTAACTCCGGTTAAAATCTTCATGTCCTGTCAAGTTCTGTCACTCAAATTCCTAACTATGGTTTGCTCTCTCTAGCCTAGGAAACTGAATCTAGTACTTGAAAATGATTTTTGCAAGGATCTAAGCTACTGCTCTGATACCAATGTAATGAAAGCAATCAACCATGGAATGAAATCTAACTGAAATTGAAAATTAACTAAGCTACAACAAAGAATTAACAAATCTATTGCACCAAGACATCCTCATCATGTATTAATGGTTGGGGATTCAAGAATACATGACGGCCATGGCTGAGTGCTTCATAGGCTAGAAGAAGCTAACTCCAAGAAAATGGTAAAGCCAAGATTATTGAATGATCAAAGATGTCTTGCCTTTGGCCTCTAGTCCCTTTTATTCTAACCCTCTTCCAAACTTAAGGGCTGTTCACACATGTACACATAGGCTAAAGCTAAAATTACAAAGGCTGGAATTAATCCAAAGTGCAAATATTAATGTTGTATTTTTCCTTCATGACAATATGCTTCTCTAGCTCCATAGTTTTGAACCAATAGTAGTTTTATGAAACGAAGCTAGTAAAAGACCAATCATCTTGGATTACTAGAATGAACCAATTCTTATATTTATTGTTGCATATAAAGTGTTAAGAAGTCCTACCCACTTCCCAAAAAGACTAAGAATCAAAATTCCATAAATTTACCCCTACCTTTGGGCCCTTCAAGATTTAGAAAGTTTCCAAATATTAACAGAGGGAATTCTTTTTATTGCAAGATTGTGTAAGATATGGCTAACATTATAACAATGAACTAGCATATGTTGCTTTGGATAATCTAGGAAGGTTATAATACAAATGAGTTGAAGTGAGTACTATAGCAAATGATTTGAAAGGAATTGAGGGTAGTTGTTAAAGCAATTGAAAGGGACGTCCCAAACACCAAGAATCATGAACTAATTGATGAGTGCATCTATTAAAGGATCCTACATGCTCCAAGCTTAGCAATAAGGGGCAAACTAATTATAAATTGGGGTGATCCATAACTTAGGATGATGGTGGTGGACAAGAGAAGTAGGATGAAGAATAGGAATGAGGGAGAGTGGATGAAAAAGAAAATAAGAAAATCACAAAAGGGACATAATTTAGAGTGAATCGAGTTACTGGCAATCAATTTGTTCGAATCATCATGAAAACTAGGATTATGGTCATAGGTATCCTTCATAAGAATAAGGAAATCAAAAGATAGAACGGAAATATTATGGATACTTGGTTTTCTACTCAATGTATCAGCAACAACATTCTCTCTTCCGGGTTAATATTGGATAGCTGGATGGAAACTTTGAATGAAAGCAATCCATTTAATACGACGATTAGAAATTTGTGGGGCTGACTAAGGAGATGTTTGATACTTTGTTGGTCAGTTTTAATCACAAATTCGGATCCCATTAGATAATGTTTCCATTGATGTAAGGCTTGTACTACTACTAACAATTCTTTATCATATGTGGAATACTTCAGTTTAGAGGGTTTAAGTTTGTAACTAGAATAGGCTATGGGATGTGAATCTTGCATGAGGATAGCTCCTATTCCTGATCTGGTAGGATCAGTGACTACTAGAAAGAATGGTCAATGAAAGTCAAGTAATTGCAAAACAGGTACATGTGTTTTCAATAAATCAAAAAACTTTTGATGGTTGTCAGACCAATGATACACAATACCTTTCTTTAACAATTTTGTCAAAAGCAATGCAAGCAATGAAAAAATTCTTACAAATTTTCTATAAAAGTTGGCAAGACCTAAGAAGGAACATAACTCATGCACATTTTTAGGGATTGGCCAATTCAAACTTGCATCTATCTTTTTAGGATCAACACGAATATCATCAGAAGAAACAATGTGACTTAAGTATTCAATTTGGGTTTGAAAAAATTCACTCTTGTCAGGGTTAGCATATAATTGATTCTCTTTCAACAATTTAAAACCCAAAGATAGATGTTCATAATGCTCATTCTCATTCTTACTGAAAACCAATATATCATCAAAGAAAACAATCACACAATTCTGATACTTCAAGAATATATGATTAATCATACTATTGAATGTAGCTAGTGCATTGATCAAGCCGAAAGGCATAACAAGAAATTCATAATGACCAAACTGAGTTCTAAATACAGTCTTGAAAATGTCAGGTGTATCCAATCGTACTTGATGATATCAAGATTTGAGATCTATCTTGCTAAAAATAGTGGCTCCTTGTAGTTTATCCATGAGGTCGTCTACCCTAGGGATCGAATATCTATTCTTAATAGTGATCTTATTTAGGGAACGATAGTCAATGCACATCCCATAGGTATTACTTTTCTTCTTAACTAATAGGACAGGTGCACCAAAATGAGAACTACTGGGCCTAATGAGTCCTCGGTTGTTCAACAGTTCTTCAACTTGTGCTTGGATTTCTTTTTGTTCAATCTGATTGTGTCTATAAGGTGCTTTACATGGTGGTTGAGAACCAGGGATTAAGTCTATTTTATGTTCTTCGGGATGTGTAGGTGGTAAATCAACATCAAAACAATCTTTAAATTGTGAAAAAAATTGTGCATGCCTAGGATGCATATGATTTTTCTTAGCTTCAATTTCATTCACCCATACTAAGTATGATTTGCTACCTTTTCGAAATGTACGTTTAGCCTGTGTGTGACTAAGTAGGGGAAAATTATCAAAGTTGTGCGAGCCATGTAATGTGATTTGTTTTTCATTAGAATGAATTTGTATGGAATGTGTGGGATTATATTTGTGATGCCAAGGCATTCCTAAAATAATATCACTAGCTTGCAAAGGCACAACCAAGAAATTTTTGCACTCGACATAATCACCAATTTTAATCTCTAAGTCATAAACTTCTTATGTACCATTGTATCTAGTGTCTAAGAATGCAACCTTTATGTGATAATGAGTTGGAACATTAGGTAAATTCAATTCTTTTACCAACTTTGCAAAAATAAAATCATGCATGCTTCCATCATCATGCAAAACAATCTTTTCTTGACCATTCACAAAACATTTCATTGTTAATAATGAATGAGGATATGGCATACTTGGTAAAGTATTTGAAGCATTGCCGATATCATCATCATCTTCAGTGAAGTCTGACATATGTTCATGGTCTTCGCCTTCAATTTCTTCCAAGTGATTTATTCGAACAGTGTGCTTCTTGGATTGATAGTTCATTGCTAAGTGTCTAGGTTGATGACACTTGTAGCAAACTATAGGCTTTGCTTTGGAGACATTATTGGTATGGGCTAGAAATTCGGGTATGTTGGAATTTGGCTGGAGAGAAGGCTTAGCATTTGAATTTGTGTTTGATAGTAAAGCAGGAGGTCGAGTCTAGGGTTTACGAAAAGAAGAAGGAACAAAGTGATTTTGATTGAATCTTTGGAAGTTAGAATTGAATTGCTTTGAACCAAAGCTACCATTAATCGAAAATTGTTGTGGTCGCTTTTCTCATCCACGAATTTTATCTTCTGCATCATGCGCTAAAGAAATCACATCCTCCAAAGTCTTTGGTTTGAACATATTCACTTTCACATAGAAGTGACCAAGTAAACCGGACATATACTTGCGCTTGTGGATCGCCTCAAGAACATCTTCAAGCATTCGAAGTTGTAGTAAGGCACTCCAGAAACACTCGGTGTATTGTGGGATGGATTCATAATCTCTTTGTTGAAGAAGCCCCAATGTTTGATAGCTTTTTCATGGAATTGAGGTGGGAGGAAATTCTACAAAAATTTCTTTTGAAAGGCTTCCCAAGTAGAGAGACAATCAACACTCTTGTGGACAAAATCCACCATAACGATGCTCCGTCTGCTAGATGGTTAGTGATGCATTTAAGTTTATCTTTTTCAACATATTTCTCTTCATGAAAATAGTCATCAAACTGACCGATGAAAGCAAGAACAAATTTGCTGTCATGTTGCCCATTAAAAGTATGTAATTTGAAATTTCTTTTATTTATATTGGCTTCTTTCCTGAGAGACTATGCATTCAGTGTCGCATCAATCATATGCTGAATAACATCTTCAGGTTACACTCCGTCTTGTTCGACAGTGGATCGTTGAAGTGTAGCCAGTTCTGCTTGCAAATTTTGATGTGCTCTTCACTTAGTCAGCTCTGGCAAATCACCTTCGCCCATAAAATCTTCCATGTTTTAATCGAATATCCTGCAAAAATCTCAAACAACCTCACGCACTTGAAATCTTGTGAGAAGGATGAGCGTAGCTCAAATTTGGGTTTACAAGGCTTGCTTTTTTTAAAAATACTTTTATGATCTTAATTTTTTGCGGGTACAGCAATTGATGACAGTCTTCTTTCAAGTGAAAAATTCTTCTGCATAGACTGTGTGTGACAGCCTACTTGCTGTGAATCAACTGTGCCAAATTGTAGGTGTGAACAGAGGCTTGCTCGAGTTTCGAAATTGGTTCGAAAATAACTCGGTGCGAACACCCACTATGGAGAAGATTGAAGATTGAAAATTTTAAGCTTTAGTAAGCTTAATAACCTTAAGCTTTGTAAAAAGCTTAATAATTTTTGTGAATTCGAACAGGATGGTGGCACGTTCTGAACCGAATCATCGCCTTTGAGTGTATCCTGTCGTCGTTGGTCGTTGAATTTTGAAGCTTGAAGTCATTTTTAAGCTTATAAAGCTTATAAAATCCCAACTTAGTTAACTTCTTCTTTGCTTCTCTTTGCCAATAAAAAGACTTACAAAGGATTTTCAGAGGTGATTCTCTGCCTCTTGGGAGAGGTCCTTCGCGATCTGAGAGTACAACAGGGGGTTCTTCACCGCCAAGAATACACCTTGTTGAGTGCTAAAATGATAGATATGTTTTTTGGGCTGATTTTTTTTTGTTTTTGTTGCTAAGTGGTTGTTTTTGGTGATGGGTTGTTTGAATTTGAAGATGCTTTGAAGGGTTTGGAATGGTTTGAGTATGTTTGAAGGGTTTATGATGGTTTTTGATAAGGATATGTTGTTCTGTAGGGTTATGTAATTTTTTATG
This sequence comes from Lygodium microphyllum, assembly GCF_053477565.2. NCBI lineage: Eukaryota > Viridiplantae > Streptophyta > Polypodiopsida > Schizaeales > Lygodiaceae > Lygodium > Lygodium microphyllum. The sequence goes on along the minus strand of NC_141161.1, from coordinate 86,835,614 downwards.
TTTGGTTTTGTAAGGTCTGATTTTCTTCTGTTTTCTTTTGTTTTGTTTCTGTTTTGGTCGTTGAGATGGTTGAATGAATGTTTTGAGAGATGGTTGAGGTTGTGTTAAAAGGTTTATGAAAGATTGAATTGGTTTTGGTTTGGCTTTTATGGCCTCTGTTGATCTTCTGTAAGGTTATGTGGTTTTGTTGTTCTGTATTTTTGTTACTCTGTGGTCTGTTTTGTTCGTTTCTATTGAGTGTTATGTTGGATGTATGGATGTTTTGGGAAGTGTTTTTATTTTAGGAAAGGATGAATGGAAGCTCTATTCAAGCCAATTGAAGTGAAGAAGTAGCTGATGAAGATTCACAGAAGGTTACAGAAGAACAGTGATAGAAGCTAGATCTCACAAGACACTATGATGTCTCTAGTGCCTCTTCGCATCAGACATATCTTTTGGGAGGTGTATCCACGACTTAGAGAGGATAATTGAGTGCCATTCTTGAGTATTGTAGTGAGGCTACGATGTATTATTGAGAGAGCAAGAGTATGAGAGAGAGAGAAGTGAGAGAAACTCAGTTCTATGCCTAAAAAACAATATATCTACTATGAGAGATAGAGAGAACTATGAAGACAATGAAGATGAATACTATGTGATTACTTCCATTAAAAAATGGTGTATTCTTTTGTGTTCCTTGATCTATTGATGGATTCTATGAAGATGTTGAAGATTATGGTTGATTCTATTAAATTCGTGGGAGATATCTACTATGATGTTGCATAAAGAATTGTTCTTTTCCTTGTTGTGGTTCTCTAAAGAATGAAACAAAAGCTTGTTGATGTTACAAGATATATTTTCTTGTAGTAGTTTATGATGATGGCACAACAACGATCCTAAGAAGAATGAGTTTTGATACTTTTAGAATGGAATATCCCCCCCTCTGAAGTGGTTTGAAGGCTGAATTCAGAGATGTTGAAAATAAGGAAGTAGAAGAGATATTGGCCAGAGAATCCTCCAAAGACTAAAGTCCCCCTCTTATTCTATTCTGTTGAGTATAGAACAACTGGTTAGAGCTAACCCCTGATGAATGACACAATCAAGAGGCAAGCACTAGAACGAGTCCAGAGGTACGTAAGAAGAGAGAAGAAAATAATCAAGGCTGAGAACAAGCTTGCAGCAGAAGCCTCCTTTGACACCCTAAAAGCACTCTTTACAGAAGTCCCCATGGCGACTCAAGGTCCCCTTCCTAGTCAGATTCATCCTGGAAATATTGATGATGGGCCAGCAAATGTAATCCCATTGCCAATTTTTAAGGGAGAGTACAATGAAGATCCTAATCTTCATGTAGAAGAATTTATGGTAGCATGTGTGGCTAACAATGCCAGAACTTATGAGCATTGGTTAGTGATATTCCCCACCAATTTCAAAGGCATGGCGTTTCAATGGTATGAGAGATAAGCACAAGAAACTTTTGGCACATGGAACGACCTGAAGCTGACCTTCCTCACTAAATTCAAGCGTGAAGGTTTTGAAGAGATGATGCGAGATGAGTTCATGAACCTAAGTCAGTCCTCTGGAGAAAGAGTAGAAGCTTATGTCTCATGAATGGAATCTATCCTAAAGAGATAGACTAACCATCATTTGGATGAAGGCATCCAAAAAGGAGTGTTCCTTAGAGGCCTGCAACCAGAAGTTTGCAAGTTCATGGAATTGAGAAGACCAATCAATCTGCAAGCTGCAGTGGAAGGTGCAAGATTGTATGACGAAGTTGAAGCAAGGTTGTCAATGACTCGAGGAAGAGGAGTCTTACCTCCTCCCATGCTAGGAATGGTATACCCACCAAATACAGTCCCAGGGACAGTTTCCTACCCCTATTCCCAGATGCAAGCAGTGCCACAATACAATGCACCTAATCCACAGTGGCCGCAAACAACAATGCCTCAAATAATGATTCAACCACAACATCAGTGGCCTCAAATAGTTCCTCCAATAGTGACTCAACAACAGTGGAACCCTACCAACTGGAATCAACAACCCCAAGTCTCAACAGGGACTCTGAATCAAAATTAGAACAGAGGACCCTTTGCCCAACTTGTATATACAGTACTTACAGAAGCTTCCCAAAACCCTACTATAAGTACTTCAGGAGGTGAAAATCTAAAGGACTACTTATCCAGCTTAGTCTCAGGTATCAAGAAAGAGCTTATGGATGTGATTATAGAGCAGTTATAGACGCTGAAGGTGAATATCGACAATATATCCACTCTTGTTGGAGGTGGGAGAGATGTGATGCATTCTAATACATGGTGTGGAAAGTGCCATCAAGCGGGACATTTAGCCATTGAATGTACTCGAAAACCAATCATTCATGGAGCCTTATGTTCATACTGTTTGAGGAAGAATCATACAGAGGATATCTGCTCTCAGAAAGAGATGCACGAGCAAAGACAAAAAGATAAAAATGCAAGACTCATCTTACTAGAATCCAAAATGACAACGCAGGACATTGGACCAAAGCCTAGGGGGTTTGGTCCTAATTTTGGTCCAATGATGTTTCCCTCTCAAAGTTACAGAGGATGACAGTCTGGCGGTGGCTAGAGATCATAGGTGGAATGTTATAGATGTGGAGAAAAGGGTCATATCTCCCCAAATTGTCCAAACCCTAGAAGATATGTGGATTACAAGACCTTATATGCAGCCGATGCAATGGAGAAGGCCATATTGCAAAAGATTCTCCAAGTCCAGCCCCTATCAAATCTACTTCCGATACTCAACAGAAGACCCAAAAACCTGCTTCCAATTTGGTGGAATTGGAAATGGCCGCAATAGCATGAGCAAAGAAAGGAGAACCCGTAGTTCCAAAAGAGAACGTTCCTTCTGCCCCAAGACTGTGAAGTTCAACCTCCCTCAGGAAAAACAGAACAATGCAATCCAGAATAAGGAAGTACAGAACACTACAACTGCAATCCAGAATAAGGAAGTACAGAATACTACAGAGCCATAGAGAGCTACAGAGACAAAAGCAAAGATAGGACCAGAGGTCCAAGAAATAGAGGATGCGGAAGTCCCTCCTTATGAAGGTGAAGCACATATGTTGCCGCTCCTAGAAGGAAAAGGGAAGATAAAAGTGAGCGTGGCCCCATTTCCCAGTCGATTGGAAAAGCTTGTGGATCCTATCAAAGATTATGACTTGGTCAAAGACCTAAACACTTTTAAACTAAACCTAACATTCTGACAGTTGTTGACGTTGTCTCCCAGTTTCCAAAAAAGATTCAAAAGCATCTTGACAAGAAGACACAGACTAAGGATTGCTCCCCCAACAACAACAAAGTCCAAGAGAGCCTCAGAACCTGCGAAGGAAGTGGAGGTGGCTAACACCTTCCTAGATCCTGGAACCCCAAAGACTATTGTATGGATAGAAGGATGATCTATTTCAGATGCATTGATTGATGGAGACTCATTAGTAAACATAATGACGGATGAGACAAGGAAGGATCTAGGTTTGCAAGGAATGCAACCTACCCAGTGGCTTATCAGATTGGTAGACCATAGTAGAATTCAACCGTTGGGCATCCTCCCATATGTAAAAACAACCCTTGTAGGAAGAGACTATTGGCTGACATATTTGATGGTCAAACCAAATTCCTATGGGACCTCATACCCTCTGCTCTTGGGAAGACCTTGGCTTTTTAAAGCAAGAGCTAGGACTGACTGGTTCAAAGGCACCCTAACCCTAGGCAAAGGATCCAATAAAGTGGTGTTGAATTTGTATGGATCACAAAAAGGCAATGGATCCACATCCATCGAAGTCATAACAGACTCCTCCAATGAAGTAACAGATGGTACATCAGGAGACGAAGAGGCTGTTAAACAGATCTTTCCTAAGTAAACAGAGGCATAGTCCCTAATAGTGGGCACTGTAAGCCAACTACCGTAGGAAGCAAAGTCTTTGTCCATGGGAGAATACCTCCTGCCTCAACTCAAATTGACTTCTGAAATCACCTCTGATAGCGAAATAGAAGCATGGATGCACTGTTCTCCTTGTTACATGGCAGTCACAGAGTTAGGACAGAGAGAAAGGCAGAAGTAGAAGCAGACACAGAGATGGAGGACCTGTTTTTCTCCTATAGAGCCTCTGCAGAAGTAGAGATAGAGCCTCCAGAGGAAGAGGATGAAAATGATGAGGAAGAAAACGAAGCAGGTTATGAAAGTGCAGATGAAGAAGTTCCTCTGATAGAGCGGACGATCTTGTTGATGTCCTTATAGAGACCTCAGAGGCCGAAGATCTCGGGGTGTTGGATGGAATGACCATGGTTCCATTTGGGTTGACCAATGGACCACAAAGTATGCAAAATCTGCATAAGAAATGGATCAAAGGTATAGAAATTAAGTTCACTAGTGGCTCCTGTCGCCCTGATCATTCATTCTGGAGAAAAGATGATGATGATGCCCCTTGTCAATAGAAGCTTGAGCCATCAGAGCCATGGCTTATAGAAGGTCCATGTTATGTGACATTCTTGGACGCATCCTTTGAATGAATCCCTAAGTCCAGAAGAAATCACCACTCACACAGAAACAAACAAAGCTTTGATACCCTTCCAGCAATCTCAACATACCAATGAGTCATTTGTTCAGAAGGACACTAGTTCTAGTGAAACATCAGACGATGACACTACTCCCTTTGAAGGAGTCAAACCTCTATCCAGAAGCAATCCATGGGACATTTATCTGCGAAGTGGAAGGTGAAAGGTACGTGATGTTGTTGGATACTGTCGGTACTGAACGTCACCTGAAAGTGGGTCTCAATCTTCCAAAAGAAGAACTAGTAGTCCTTCGAGACTGACTAAAGGAGAACTTAGATGTGTTTGCTTGGTCATACAAAGACCTAAAGGGGATTGACCCTACAGTTTGTCAACACCACATCAATCTAGAGCCTGATGCCAAACCTGTGAGAGGCAGAGACAAAGGTATATAAATCCTAATTATTCAGCTCTAGTAAAGGTGAATTATTAAAGCTTCTTGAAGCCGAGTTCATTTATCCTGTGGCTAACAGTGAATGGGTTTCGCCCATTGTGGTTGTACCCAAGAAGAATGGGAAACTTCAAATATGTGTGGACTTTCGAAAGCTGAACTCGAAGACAAAGAATGATCATTTCCCTATCCCTTTCACAGACCAACTGTTGGATACAGTGCCACGCCGTGAGCTCTATTCCCTCTTGGATGGATTTAGCGGAGATAACTAGGTCCAAATCACAAAAGAGGACCAATCCAAAACAACCTTCACAACAGAATGGGGAACCTATGCCTATAGAATGATGCCGTTTGGGCTTTGTAATGCTCCTACCACTTTCCAATGAGTAATGATGGCTGCCTTCTAGAATCATCTGCATCATTTCTGGTGCGCAGATCGGTCACAGATAGCTCACGTGGTGAATCCCGGAAGGTCCCCAAGAACAAAGTACTCTACCTTTTTGCACAAAAACCCATGTAAAAGCATGCACGACAAGAGGCAAGAGACAAATTGGGTTCAATCTCCCCCATGCCTTGTGTGAGCGCTTCACAAAGCATGTATTTAATGTATATTTCCAATCTTCATGCTCAATAATAGCCCAATTACAAAAATATGCCAAGCTTTTAGCTTTTGAGTTTGCTTTCTACAAAAATAGGAAAATAAAGCTAATGGACGGTGCCCATAGAGTCTGGCACGCCCAATCTTAATGTCCAAATAGAAATAATATATCCGGGCGCATAAGCGCATACAAAATAATAATCAATAATCAATGTCTCTATAGACATAACAAAATATAGGCGTGGCGCCTATCAAAATATAGTCCAAATGTCGAATACCCGCTAAACTCCAATGCTTTCCTCCGCCACTGCTGCTATCTCTACACATCAACTGAAGCATTCACAATCGTTAGTAAAATAATACAATTAAACCGACAAAAGTGAATACCTAGCAGTCTTCAGCTACATAAATAAATCAAATGGTTAGAAATAAATCCTAACCTTAATTTATTACGAGTGCGCACTCTAAACTCATAAACGTTTATTAATTTAATATGCATTTTGCGGAATCACCCGCTATGGAATCACCCATGTACACACTAAATTAATGAAACGCCCGAAAAGGACAGGCGTCCCCATCAACTTCTCGCACAAAGAATCCTCTTTGTGTATGAGCCCCGGTCATCTAAGTTTACGGAATCCACCGTAAAACCTCACAGAATCCACCATGGAATATGCCTCTTTATTCTTTGACAAATCAAACATTCAGAAACAAAATTAGATACATCTGCATCCATATGCGGCCAATAAAAATCTTCAGTTAACATGCGTAATGTAGAGATGATACCTCTATGACCTTGGTATGGGGGACAATGAATTTCATTCAAAACAAAAGATCGGAATGGAATAGTAACACACAGTCTCTTTTCAAAGAACATGAATCCATCATTATATGACAATGAATCAACAGGAATGTAATTATTTTGAACTAATTTTTGCCAATCAGAATGAAAAGTAATATCCTGGTGATATGTGTCTTTCATAGCAATCAAAGAATCAAAAGATATGATAGAAATATTGTGAATTGCAGGTCTTCTACTCAATGCATCAGCAACTACATTTTCTTTTCCAGGTTGGTATTGAATGATAGGATGGAAACTTTGAATGAATGAAGCCCATTTGATATGACGGTCAGAAATTTGGGGTTGGCTAAGTAGATGTCTAATGCTTTGCTGGTCGGTCTTTATCATGAATTTTGAACCCATTAAATAATGCTTCCATTGTTTTAATGCTTGGACAACTGCTAAGAGTTCCTTGTCATAAGTGGAATATTTAAGCTCAGAGGGTTTCAGCTTAGAACTAGAATATGCTATTGGATGGTTGTCTTGCATTAATACGGCTCCTATTCCTGATCCGCTAGCATCGGTCACAACTAAAAAGAATGGTCTGTTAAAGTCAGGCAATTGTAGAACAGGGGCATTGGTTAATGCACGTTTGAGTAAGTCAAAGGATTTCTGTTGATTTTCAGTCCATTGATAAACAATGCCTTTCTTAAGAAGTTTGGTCAATGGTAAGGCAAGTAATGAGAAATTACGTACAAACTTCCTATAGAAACTAGCAAGACCAAGGAATGAGCGTAGTTCATGTACATTTTTAGGAACAGGCCAATGCAATATTGCGTCAATTTTCTTAGGATCAACTTTAATTCCTTCTTTTGATACAATATGACCTAGATATTCTATTTCTGTCTTAAAGAATTCACTTTTGTCAGGATTTGCAAACAATTGATTTTCTTTCAGTAATTGAAAAACTAACGATAAATGCTCATAATGCTCTTTTTCACTTTGACTGAACACTAAAATATCATCAAAGAAAACAATCACACAATACTGATATTTTAGAAAAATACAGTTCATCATTCTACTGAAAGTGGCAGGTGCATTAGTTAATCCAAATGGCATGACTAAGAATTCGTAATGGCCAAACTGTGTCCTGAATGCAGTCTTAAATATGTCGGATCTATCTAGCCTCACCTGATGATATCCAGATTTAAGGTCAATTTTACTAAATATAGAAGATCCTTGCAGTTTGTCCATAAGGTCGTCAACTCTAGGTATAGGATACCTATTCTTTACAGTGATCTTGTTTAATGCTCGGTAGTCAATACACATCCGATAAGTATTATTCTTTTTCTTGACTAAGAGCACAGGTGCACTGAATGGAGAACTGCTAGATCGAATTAAGCCTCTATTTAGTAATTCTTCAACTTGACTCTGGATTTCTTTTTGCTCTATTTGATTGTGCCTATATGGGGCTTTGCAAGGTGGTTGTGTACCAGATATTAGGTCAATCTTATGGTCTTCTGGACGGGATGGAGGTAAACCTGGTGGTAGGTCTTCTGCAAAACAATCCTTAAAATATGCAAGAAATTCCTTATACCTAGGGTGCATATGATTTTCCTTTGCATGCAATTCATTCACCCAAATGAGATATGATTTAGTATTCTTGCGTAGTGCACGTTTTGCTTGAGTATGCCAAAGCAGTGGAAAAATATGAGATGCATGCATACCAAATAATGTAATAGATTTTCCTTGAAAATTAATATTCATTGTGTGTGTGGAATAATCTATATTGGGATTATGTTGGTGTCTCCATGGCATTCCTAGAATAATGTCACTTGACTGTAATGGGACAACTAAGAAATTTCTTCTTTCAATGTATGGACCAATTTGAATTTCTAAATCTTGAACTTCTTGTGTGCCATTGTACCTAGTGCCTAAAAATGCAGCTTTTATGCGATAATGCGTAGGTACAGTATGCAATTTCAATTCCTTTACCAATTTTGCTGAAATAAAGTCATGGGTACTACCGTCATCATGCAATATAGTTCTTTCTTTTCCATGCACCATACATTTCATAGTCAACAATGAATGTGAAGTAAGCATACCTGGTAAAGTGTCGGAAGTAGTAGTAGGATCATCCTCTTCTTCAGTGAAATCTGGCATATCCTCATGCTCTTCTTCGTCGATGGCTCCAAGGTAGTTGATATGTGCTGATGGCTTCTTTGAATGACAATTTGCTGCGAGATGCCCTGGCTGGTGACACTTGTAGCATACTATTGGCTTGGCTTTGGTTACATTATTTGCAATGGCTGGAAGTCTGGGTACATTTGGATTTGCTTGTGGAATAGGCTTAGGATTTGGATTGATAGTAGATGGTAATGCAGGTGGTTTAGGCCAATTCTTGCGGAAAGATGGTGATGAGAAACGACCTGGATTAAACCTTCTGAAATTGGAATTGAATTGTTTAGATCCATAATTACCGTTTGCTTGGAATGGCTGTGGTCGTCGTTCTCTTCCGCGTAACTTATCTTCAGTATCGTGAGCTAAGGAGATGGCGTCTTCAAGGGTAGCAGGCTTGAACATGTTCACTTCAGCGTAGTAATGCCCAAGAAGTCCAGACATATACTTTCGCTTATGTGTCGTCTCTGGTACGTCTTCAAGCATGCGTAGCTGTAGGAGTGCATTCCAAAAACGCTCTGTATACTGTGGAATAGGCGCACGATCTCGCTGTTGAAGTAAATCCCATTGTTTGATAGCCTTCTCATGAAATTGCGGTGGAAGGAAGTTTTGCATGAACTTCTTCTTGAAATCTTCCCATGTAGCAGGACATTCTATACTCTTGCGGACTACAGTCCATCAAAGTGATGCTCTGTCTATCAGATGATTAGTAACACACTTGATTTTATCTTTTTCGGGATAAGTTTCCTCATGGAAATAGTCATCAAACTGGCTAATGAATGATAAAACAGTCTTTCCTTCTCTTATGCCATTGAAAGTGCGAAACTTGAAACTTCGTTTACTTATCTTGGATTCCTTGCGAATGGTTTGTGCTTCAAAAGTGGCGTCGATAGTACGGCGAATCAAATCTTCAGCTTGTGGTTCTTCTTTATCGGTGGACGCTCCTTGTAGCTTTGTCAATTGCGCTTGCAATGCTTGCCTAGCTCTTCGCTCTTCTTCCAATTGTAGCATGATTAGATCCAGCTTTTGTTCCATGGTAGGCTCAGGTAGGTCGTCTTCAGCCATAGGATCATCCATATGTGGGGTAGTCATCCTGTAAAACTCAACAAACCTTTCTCACTCAAAATCAGTTAGCGGGATGAGCGTAGCTCAAATTCGGGGTTACAAGGCTATGTATTTTTGGGTATTTCTTCTTCAATTTTCAAAAATTCTGCAATATTTCTGTCTCCGTTTGCTAAAAGTACTTCAAGGAACTTGTAGATAGGTAGAACAGCTTACTGCGAACAACTTTCCAGTTCAGAGTTTTTGCATACGAACAAGTCTTCTATGAGTTTTAAGCACTAGTCAGTTCTGATTTAGTCTGACTTGCAGAGTTGCAGACTTAGCAGACTTGCAGAGTTGTTGACTTGCTGGACTTAGGCCGACTTGCAGAACTTGATTACTGTCGACTTGCGGAACTTGACTTTGACAGCGCAGGACCTGGAGTTACTGAACTTGTCTGCCCAGTGTAACTTGCAGAGAGTTGTGTGACTTAGCTTAATTTGACTTGGTAATTAAGCTTAGTAGCTTAATGGTGGAGTAAACAGGCCGCCGTTTTTTTTTGTGAGGGGGGGGGGGGCGTTTTTTGATGACGCGGAAATTTCGGAACCACTTCCTGATACCTCGCGATGATTTAGAGAAGCTTAAGCTTCTTTTAAGCTTTTTAAGCTTTGTAATTAAGCTTTGAGTGAAGAGGATTAAGAGCTTTCTCACTGGTTTTCAACGACTTGTTGATGGAGATGATTGCGTGGTTCTCCGCCTGCAAAGCTTGGTCCTTCGCGATCTGACAGTGGAAACAGGGGTTCTTGATCGCCAGAAGTCTGCCTGTATCGACGGTTCGCGACGAGATTGACTGTAGAGGCCGTTTGTTCCTGGAGCTCCGCCTTCACCCGAGATTGGTAGCGATTGGAAGCTCTTGATCTCTGCTCCGCTCTGATACCACTGGTGCGCAGATCGGTCGCAGATAGCTCACGTGGTGAATCCCGGAAGGTCCCCAAGAACAAAGTACTCTACCTTTTTGCACAAAAACCCATGTAAAAGCATGCACGACAAGAGGCAAGAGACAAATTGGGTTCAATCTCCCCCATGCCTTGTGTGAGCGCTTCACAAAGCATGTATTTAATGTATATTTCCAATCTTCATGCTCAATAATAGCCCAATTACAAAAATATGCCAAGCTTTTAGCTTTTGAGTTTGCTTTCTACAAAAATAGGAAAATAAAGCTAATGGACGGTGCCCATAGAGTCTGGCACGCCCAATCTTAATGTCCAAATAGAAATAATATATCCGGGCGCATAAGCGCATACAAAATAATAATCAATAATCAATGTCTCTATAGACATAACAAAATATAGGCGTGGCGCCTATCAAAATATAGTCCAAATGTCGAATACCCGCTAAACTCCAATGCTTTCCTCCGCCACTGCTGCTATCTCTACACATCAACTGAAGCATTCACAATCGTTAGTAAAATAATACAATTAAACCGACAAAAGTGAATACCTAGCAGTCTTCAGCTACATAAATAAATCAAATGGTTAGAAATAAATCCTAACCTTAATTTATTACGAGTGCGCACTCTAAACTCATAAACGTTTATTAATTTAATATGCATTTTGCGGAATCACCCGCTATGGAATCACCCATGTACACACTAAATTAATGAAACGCCCGAAAAGGACAGGCGTCCCCATCAACTTCTCGCACAAAGAATCCTCTTTGTGTATGAGCCCCGGTCATCTAAGTTTACGGAATCCACCGTAAAACCTCACGGAATCCACCATGGAATATGCCTCTTTATTCTTTGACAAATCAAACATTCAGAAACAAAATTAGATACATCTGCATCCATATGCGGCCAATAAAAATCTTCAGTTAACATGCGTAATGTAGAGATGATACCTCTATGACCTTGGTATGGGGGACAATGAATTTCATTCAAAACAAAAGATCGGAATGGAATAGTAACACACAGTCTCTTTTCAAAGAACATGAATCCATCATTATATGACAATGAATCAACAGGAATGTAATTATTTTGAACTAATTTTTGCCAATCAGAATGAAAAGTAATATCCTGGTGATATGTGTCTTTCATAGCAATCAAAGAATCAAAAGATATGATAGAAATATTGTGAATTGCAGGTCTTCTACTCAATGCATCAGCAACTACATTTTCTTTTCCAGGTTGGTATTGAATGATAGGATGGAAACTTTGAATGAATGAAGCCCATTTGATATGACGGTCAGAAATTTGGGGTTGGCTAAGTAGATGTCTAATGCTTTGCTGGTCGGTCTTTATCATGAATTTTGAACCCATTAAATAATGCTTCCATTGTTTTAATGCTTGGACAACTGCTAAGAGTTCCTTGTCATAAGTGGAATATTTAAGCTCAGAGGGTTTCAGCTTAGAACTAGAATATGCTATTGGATGGTTGTCTTGCATTAATACGGCTCCTATTCCTGATCCGCTAGCATCGGTCACAACTAAAAAGAATGGTCTGTTAAAGTCAGGCAATTGTAGAACAGGGGCATTGGTTAATGCACGTTTGAGTAAGTCAAAGGATTTCTGTTGATTTTCAGTCCATTGATAAACAATGCCTTTCTTAAGAAGTTTGGTCAATGGTAAGGCAAGTAATGAGAAATTACGTACAAACTTCCTATAGAAACTAGCAAGACCAAGGAATGAGCGTAGTTCATGTACATTTTTAGGAACAGGCCAATGCAATATTGCGTCAATTTTCTTAGGATCAACTTTAATTCCTTCTTTTGATACAATATGACCTAGATATTCTATTTCTGTCTTAAAGAATTCACTTTTGTCAGGATTTGCAAACAATTGATTTTCTTTCAGTAATTGAAAAACTAACGATAAATGCTCATAATGCTCTTTTTCACTTTGACTGAACACTAAAATATCATCAAAGAAAACAATCACACAATACTGATATTTTAGAAAAATACAGTTCATCATTCTACTGAAAGTGGCAGGTGCATTAGTTAATCCAAATGGCATGACTAAGAATTCGTAATGGCCAAACTGTGTCCTGAATGCAGTCTTAAATATGTCGGATCTATCTAGCCTCACCTGATGATATCCAGATTTAAGGTCAATTTTACTAAATATAGAAGATCCTTGCAGTTTGTCCATAAGGTCGTCAACTCTAGGTATAGGATACCTATTCTTTACAGTGATCTTGTTTAATGCTCGGTAGTCAATACACATCCGATAAGTATTATTCTTTTTCTTGACTAAGAGCACAGGTGCACTGAATGGAGAACTGCTAGATCGAATTAAGCCTCTATTTAGTAATTCTTCAACTTGACTCTGGATTTCTTTTTGCTCTATTTGATTGTGCCTATATGGGGCTTTGCAAGGTGGTTGTGTACCAGATATTAGGTCAATCTTATGGTCTTCTGGACGGGATGGAGGTAAACCTGGTGGTAGGTCTTCTGCAAAACAATCCTTAAAATATGCAAGAAATTCCTTATACCTAGGGTGCATATGATTTTCCTTTGCATGCAATTCATTCACCCAAATGAGATATGATTTAGTATTCTTGCGTAGTGCACGTTTTGCTTGAGTATGCCAAAGCAGTGGAAAAATATGAGATGCATGCATACCAAATAATGTAATAGATTTTCCTTGAAAATTAATATTCATTGTGTGTGTGGAATAATCTATATTGGGATTATGTTGGTGTCTCCATGGCATTCCTAGAATAATGTCACTTGACTGTAATGGGACAACTAAGAAATTTCTTCTTTCAATGTATGGACCAATTTGAATTTCTAAATCTTGAACTTCTTGTGTGCCATTGTACCTAGTGCCTAAAAATGCAGCTTTTATGCGATAATGCGTAGGTACAGTATGCAATTTCAATTCCTTTACCAATTTTGCTGAAATAAAGTCATGGGTACTACCGTCATCATGCAATATAGTTCTTTCTTTTCCATGCACCATACATTTCATAGTCAACAATGAATGTGAAGTAAGCATACCTGGTAAAGTGTCGGAAGTAGTAGTAGGATCATCCTCTTCTTCAGTGAAATCTGGCATATCCTCATGCTCTTCTTCGTCGATGGCTCCAAGGTAGTTGATATGTGCTGATGGCTTCTTTGAATGACAATTTGCTGCGAGATGCCCTGGCTGGTGACACTTGTAGCATACTATTGGCTTGGCTTTGGTTACATTATTTGCAATGGCTGGAAGTCTGGGTACATTTGGATTTGCTTGTGGAATAGGCTTAGGATTTGGATTGATAGTAGATGGTAATGCAGGTGGTTTAGGCCAATTCTTGCGGAAAGATGGTGATGAGAAACGACCTGGATTAAACCTTCTGAAATTGGAATTGAATTGTTTAGATCCATAATTACCGTTTGCTTGGAATGGCTGTGGTCGTCGTTCTCTTCCGCGTAACTTATCTTCAGTATCGTGAGCTAAGGAGATGGCGTCTTCAAGGGTAGCAGGCTTGAACATGTTCACTTCAGCGTAGTAATGCCCAAGAAGTCCAGACATATACTTTCGCTTATGTGTCGTCTCTGGTACGTCTTCAAGCATGCGTAGCTGTAGGAGTGCATTCCAAAAACGCTCTGTATACTGTGGAATAGGCGCACGATCTCGCTGTTGAAGTAAATCCCATTGTTTGATAGCCTTCTCATGAAATTGCGGTGGAAGGAAGTTTTGCATGAACTTCTTCTTGAAATCTTCCCATGTAGCAGGACATTCTATACTCTTGCGGACTACAGTCCATCAAAGTGATGCTCTGTCTATCAGATGATTAGTAACACACTTGATTTTATCTTTTTCGGGATAAGTTTCCTCATGGAAATAGTCATCAAACTGGCTAATGAATGATAAAACAGTCTTTCCTTCTCTTATGCCATTGAAAGTGCGAAACTTGAAACTTCGTTTACTTATCTTGGATTCCTTGCGAATGGTTTGTGCTTCAAAAGTGGCGTCGATAGTACGGCGAATCAAATCTTCAGCTTGTGGTTCTTCTTTATCGGTGGACGCTCCTTGTAGCTTTGTCAATTGCGCTTGCAATGCTTGCCTAGCTCTTCGCTCTTCTTCCAATTGTAGCATGATTAGATCCAGCTTTTGTTCCATGGTAGGCTCAGGTAGGTCGTCTTCAGCCATAGGATCATCCATATGTGGGGTAGTCATCCTGTAAAACTCAACAAACCTTTCTCACTCAAAATCAGTTAGCGGGATGAGCGTAGCTCAAATTCGGGGTTACAAGGCTATGTATTTTTGGGTATTTCTTCTTCAATTTTCAAAAATTCTGCAATATTTCTGTCTCCGTTTGCTAAAAGTACTTCAAGGAACTTGTAGATAGGTAGAACAGCTTACTGCGAACAACTTTCCAGTTCAGAGTTTTTGCATACGAACAAGTCTTCTATGAGTTTTAAGCACTAGTCAGTTCTGATTTAGTCTGACTTGCAGAGTTGCAGACTTAGCAGACTTGCAGAGTTGTTGACTTGCTGGACTTAGGCCGACTTGCAGAACTTGATTACTGTCGACTTGCGGAACTTGACTTTGACAGCGCAGGACCTGGAGTTACTGAACTTGTCTGCCCAGTGTAACTTGCAGAGAGTTGTGTGACTTAGCTTAATTTGACTTGGTAATTAAGCTTAGTAGCTTAATGGTGGAGTAAACAGGCCGCCGTTTTTTTTTGTGAGGGGGGGGGGCGTTTTTTGATGACGCGGAAATTTCGGAACCACTTCCTGATACCTCGCGATGATTTAGAGAAGCTTAAGCTTCTTTTAAGCTTTTTAAGCTTTGTAATTAAGCTTTGAGTGAAGAGGATTAAGAGCTTTCTCACTGGTTTTCAACGACTTGTTGATGGAGATGATTGCGTGGTTCTCCGCCTGCAAAGCTTGGTCCTTCGCGATCTGACAGTGGAAACAGGGGTTCTTGATCGCCAGAAGTCTGCCTGTATCGACGGTTCGCGACGAGATTGACTGTAGAGGCCGTTTGTTCCTGGAGCTCCGCCTTCACCCGAGATTGGTAGCGATTGGAAGCTCTTGATCTCTGCTCCGCTCTGATACCACTGGTGCGCAGATCGGTCGCAGATAGCTCACGTGGTGAATCCCGGAAGGTCCCCAAGAACAAAGTACTCTACCTTTTTGCACAAAAACCCATGTAAAAGCATGCACGACAAGAGGCAAGAGACAAATTGGGTTCAATCTCCCCCATGCCTTGTGTGAGCGCTTCACAAAGCATGTATTTAATGTATATTTCCAATCTTCATGCTCAATAATAGCCCAATTACAAAAATATGCCAAGCTTTTAGCTTTTGAGTTTGCTTTCTACAAAAATAGGAAAATAAAGCTAATGGACGGTGCCCATAGAGTCTGGCACGCCCAATCTTAATGTCCAAATAGAAATAATATATCCGGGCGCATAAGCGCATACAAAATAATAATCAATAATCAATGTCTCTATAGACATAACAAAATATAGGCGTGGCGCCTATCAAAATATAGTCCAAATGTCGAATACCCGCTAAACTCCAATGCTTTCCTCCGCCACTGCTGCTATCTCTACACATCAACTGAAGCATTCACAATCGTTAGTAAAATAATACAATTAAACCGACAAAAGTGAATACCTAGCAGTCTTCAGCTACATAAATAAATCAAATGGTTAGAAATAAATCCTAACCTTAATTTATTACGAGTGCGCACTCTAAACTCATAAACGTTTATTAATTTAATATGCATTTTGCGGAATCACCCGCTATGGAATCACCCATGTACACACTAAATTAATGAAACGCCCGAAAAGGACAGGCGTCCCCATCAACTTCTCGCACAAAGAATCCTCTTTGTGTATGAGCCCCGGTCATCTAAGTTTACGGAATCCACCGTAAAACCTCACGGAATCCACCATGGAATATGCCTCTTTATTCTTTGACAAATCAAACATTCAGAAACAAAATTAGATACATCTGCATCCATATGCGGCCAATAAAAATCTTCAGTTAACATGCGTAATGTAGAGATGATACCTCTATGACCTTGGTATGGGGGACAATGAATTTCATTCAAAACAAAAGATCGGAATGGAATAGTAACACACAGTCTCTTTTCAAAGAACATGAATCCATCATTATATGACAATGAATCAACAGGAATGTAATTATTTTGAACTAATTTTTGCCAATCAGAATGAAAAGTAATATCCTGGTGATATGTGTCTTTCATAGCAATCAAAGAATCAAAAGATATGATAGAAATATTGTGAATTGCAGGTCTTCTACTCAATGCATCAGCAACTACATTTTCTTTTCCAGGTTGGTATTGAATGATAGGATGGAAACTTTGAATGAATGAAGCCCATTTGATATGACGGTCAGAAATTTGGGGTTGGCTAAGTAGATGTCTAATGCTTTGCTGGTCGGTCTTTATCATGAATTTTGAACCCATTAAATAATGCTTCCATTGTTTTAATGCTTGGACAACTGCTAAGAGTTCCTTGTCATAAGTGGAATATTTAAGCTCAGAGGGTTTCAGCTTAGAACTAGAATATGCTATTGGATGGTTGTCTTGCATTAATACGGCTCCTATTCCTGATCCGCTAGCATCGGTCACAACTAAAAAGAATGGTCTGTTAAAGTCAGGCAATTGTAGAACAGGGGCATTGGTTAATGCACGTTTGAGTAAGTCAAAGGATTTCTGTTGATTTTCAGTCCATTGATAAACAATGCCTTTCTTAAGAAGTTTGGTCAATGGTAAGGCAAGTAATGAGAAATTACGTACAAACTTCCTATAGAAACTAGCAAGACCAAGGAATGAGCGTAGTTCATGTACATTTTTAGGAACAGGCCAATGCAATATTGCGTCAATTTTCTTAGGATCAACTTTAATTCCTTCTTTTGATACAATATGACCTAGATATTCTATTTCTGTCTTAAAGAATTCACTTTTGTCAGGATTTGCAAACAATTGATTTTCTTTCAGTAATTGAAAAACTAACGATAAATGCTCATAATGCTCTTTTTCACTTTGACTGAACACTAAAATATCATCAAAGAAAACAATCACACAATACTGATATTTTAGAAAAATACAGTTCATCATTCTACTGAAAGTGGCAGGTGCATTAGTTAATCCAAATGGCATGACTAAGAATTCGTAATGGCCAAACTGTGTCCTGAATGCAGTCTTAAATATGTCGGATCTATCTAGCCTCACCTGATGATATCCAGATTTAAGGTCAATTTTACTAAATATAGAAGATCCTTGCAGTTTGTCCATAAGGTCGTCAACTCTAGGTATAGGATACCTATTCTTTACAGTGATCTTGTTTAATGCTCGGTAGTCAATACACATCCGATAAGTATTATTCTTTTTCTTGACTAAGAGCACAGGTGCACTGAATGGAGAACTGCTAGATCGAATTAAGCCTCTATTTAGTAATTCTTCAACTTGACTCTGGATTTCTTTTTGCTCTATTTGATTGTGCCTATATGGGGCTTTGCAAGGTGGTTGTGTACCAGATATTAGGTCAATCTTATGGTCTTCTGGACGGGATGGAGGTAAACCTGGTGGTAGGTCTTCTGCAAAACAATCCTTAAAATATGCAAGAAATTCCTTATACCTAGGGTGCATATGATTTTCCTTTGCATGCAATTCATTCACCCAAATGAGATATGATTTAGTATTCTTGCGTAGTGCACGTTTTGCTTGAGTATGCCAAAGCAGTGGAAAAATATGAGATGCATGCATACCAAATAATGTAATAGATTTTCCTTGAAAATTAATATTCATTGTGTGTGTGGAATAATCTATATTGGGATTATGTTGGTGTCTCCATGGCATTCCTAGAATAATGTCACTTGACTGTAATGGGACAACTAAGAAATTTCTTCTTTCAATGTATGGACCAATTTGAATTTCTAAATCTTGAACTTCTTGTGTGCCATTGTACCTAGTGCCTAAAAATGCAGCTTTTATGCGATAATGCGTAGGTACAGTATGCAATTTCAATTCCTTTACCAATTTTGCTGAAATAAAGTCATGGGTACTACCGTCATCATGCAATATAGTTCTTTCTTTTCCATGCACCATACATTTCATAGTCAACAATGAATGTGAAGTAAGCATACCTGGTAAAGTGTCGGAAGTAGTAGTAGGATCATCCTCTTCTTCAGTGAAATCTGGCATATCCTCATGCTCTTCTTCGTCGATGGCTCCAAGGTAGTTGATATGTGCTGATGGCTTCTTTGAATGACAATTTGCTGCGAGATGCCCTGGCTGGTGACACTTGTAGCATACTATTGGCTTGGCTTTGGTTACATTATTTGCAATGGCTGGAAGTCTGGGTACATTTGGATTTGCTTGTGGAATAGGCTTAGGATTTGGATTGATAGTAGATGGTAATGCAGGTGGTTTAGGCCAATTCTTGCGGAAAGATGGTGATGAGAAACGACCTGGATTAAACCTTCTGAAATTGGAATTGAATTGTTTAGATCCATAATTACCGTTTGCTTGGAATGGCTGTGGTCGTCGTTCTCTTCCGCGTAACTTATCTTCAGTATCGTGAGCTAAGGAGATGGCGTCTTCAAGGGTAGCAGGCTTGAACATGTTCACTTCAGCGTAGTAATGCCCAAGAAGTCCAGACATATACTTTCGCTTATGTGTCGTCTCTGGTACGTCTTCAAGCATGCGTAGCTGTAGGAGTGCATTCCAAAAACGCTCTGTATACTGTGGAATAGGCGCACGATCTCGCTGTTGAAGTAAATCCCATTGTTTGATAGCCTTCTCATGAAATTGCGGTGGAAGGAAGTTTTGCATGAACTTCTTCTTGAAATCTTCCCATGTAGCAGGACATTCTATACTCTTGCGGACTACAGTCCATCAAAGTGATGCTCTGTCTATCAGATGATTAGTAACACACTTGATTTTATCTTTTTCGGGATAAGTTTCCTCATGGAAATAGTCATCAAACTGGCTAATGAATGATAAAACAGTCTTTCCTTCTCTTATGCCATTGAAAGTGCGAAACTTGAAACTTCGTTTACTTATCTTGGATTCCTTGCGAATGGTTTGTGCTTCAAAAGTGGCGTCGATAGTACGGCGAATCAAATCTTCAGCTTGTGGTTCTTCTTTATCGGTGGACGCTCCTTGTAGCTTTGTCAATTGCGCTTGCAATGCTTGCCTAGCTCTTCGCTCTTCTTCCAATTGTAGCATGATTAGATCCAGCTTTTGTTCCATGGTAGGCTCAGGTAGGTCGTCTTCAGCCATAGGATCATCCATATGTGGGGTAGTCATCCTGTAAAACTCAACAAACCTTTCTCACTCAAAATCAGTTAGCGGGATGAGCGTAGCTCAAATTCGGGGTTACAAGGCTATGTATTTTTGGGTATTTCTTCTTCAATTTTCAAAAATTCTGCAATATTTCTGTCTCCGTTTGCTAAAAGTACTTCAAGGAACTTGTAGATAGGTAGAACAGCTTACTGCGAACAACTTTCCAGTTCAGAGTTTTTGCATACGAACAAGTCTTCTATGAGTTTTAAGCACTAGTCAGTTCTGATTTAGTCTGACTTGCAGAGTTGCAGACTTAGCAGACTTGCAGAGTTGTTGACTTGCTGGACTTAGGCCGACTTGCAGAACTTGATTACTGTCGACTTGCGGAACTTGACTTTGACAGCGCAGGACCTGGAGTTACTGAACTTGTCTGCCCAGTGTAACTTGCAGAGAGTTGTGTGACTTAGCTTAATTTGACTTGGTAATTAAGCTTAGTAGCTTAATGGTGGAGTAAACAGGCCGCCGTTTTTTTTTGTGAGGGGGGGGGGGCGTTTTTTGATGACGCGGAAATTTCGGAACCACTTCCTGATACCTCGCGATGATTTAGAGAAGCTTAAGCTTCTTTTAAGCTTTTTAAGCTTTGTAATTAAGCTTTGAGTGAAGAGGATTAAGAGCTTTCTCACTGGTTTTCAACGACTTGTTGATGGAGATGATTGCGTGGTTCTCCGCCTGCAAAGCTTGGTCCTTCGCGATCTGACAGTGGAAACAGGGGTTCTTGATCGCCAGAAGTCTGCCTGTATCGACGGTTCGCGACGAGATTGACTGTAGAGGCCGTTTGTTCCTGGAGCTCCGCCTTCACCCGAGATTGGTAGCGATTGGAAGCTCTTGATCTCTGCTCCGCTCTGATACCACTGGTGCGCAGATCGGTCGCAGATAGCTCACGTGGTGAATCCCGGAAGGTCCCCAAGAACAAAGTACTCTACCTTTTTGCACAAAAACCCATGTAAAAGCATGCACGACAAGAGGCAAGAGACAAATTGGGTTCAATCTCCCCCATGCCTTGTGTGAGCGCTTCACAAAGCATGTATTTAATGTATATTTCCAATCTTCATGCTCAATAATAGCCCAATTACAAAAATATGCCAAGCTTTTAGCTTTTGAGTTTGCTTTCTACAAAAATAGGAAAATAAAGCTAATGGACGGTGCCCATAGAGTCTGGCACGCCCAATCTTAATGTCCAAATAGAAATAATATATCCGGGCGCATAAGCGCATACAAAATAATAATCAATAATCAATGTCTCTATAGACATAACAAAATATAGGCGTGGCGCCTATCAAAATATAGTCCAAATGTCGAATACCCGCTAAACTCCAATGCTTTCCTCCGCCACTGCTGCTATCTCTACACATCAACTGAAGCATTCACAATCGTTAGTAAAATAATACAATTAAACCGACAAAAGTGAATACCTAGCAATCTTCAGCTACATAAATAAATCAAATGGTTAGAAATAAATCCTAACCTTAATTTATTACGAGTGCGCACTCTAAACTCATAAACGTTTATTAATTTAATATGCATTTTGCGGAATCACCCGCTATGGAATCACCCATGTACACACTAAATTAATGAAACGCCCGAAAAGGACAGGCGTCCCCATCAACTTCTCGCACAAAGAATCCTCTTTGTGTATGAGCCCCGGTCATCTAAGTTTACGGAATCCACCGTAAAACCTCACGGAATCCACCATGGAATATGCCTCTTTATTCTTTGACAAATCAAACATTCAGAAACAAAATTAGATACATCTGCATCCATATGCGGCCAATAAAAATCTTCAGTTAACATGCGTAATGTAGAGATGATACCTCTATGACCTTGGTATGGGGGACAATGAATTTCATTCAAAACAAAAGATCGGAATGGAATAGTAACACACAGTCTCTTTTCAAAGAACATGAATCCATCATTATATGACAATGAATCAACAGGAATGTAATTATTTTGAACTAATTTTTGCCAATCAGAATGAAAAGTAATATCCTGGTGATATGTGTCTTTCATAGCAATCAAAGAATCAAAAGATATGATAGAAATATTGTGAATTGCAGGTCTTCTACTCAATGCATCAGCAACTACATTTTCTTTTCCAGGTTGGTATTGAATGATAGGATGGAAACTTTGAATGAATGAAGCCCATTTGATATGACGGTCAGAAATTTGGGGTTGGCTAAGTAGATGTCTAATGCTTTGCTGGTCGGTCTTTATCATGAATTTTGAACCCATTAAATAATGCTTCCATTGTTTTAATGCTTGGACAACTGCTAAGAGTTCCTTGTCATAAGTGGAATATTTAAGCTCAGAGGGTTTCAGCTTAGAACTAGAATATGCTATTGGATGGTTGTCTTGCATTAATACGGCTCCTATTCCTGATCCGCTAGCATCGGTCACAACTAAAAAGAATGGTCTGTTAAAGTCAGGCAATTGTAGAACAGGGGCATTGGTTAATGCACGTTTGAGTAAGTCAAAGGATTTCTGTTGATTTTCAGTCCATTGATAAACAATGCCTTTCTTAAGAAGTTTGGTCAATGGTAAGGCAAGTAATGAGAAATTACGTACAAACTTCCTATAGAAACTAGCAAGACCAAGGAATGAGCGTAGTTCATGTACATTTTTAGGAACAGGCCAATGCAATATTGCGTCAATTTTCTTAGGATCAACTTTAATTCCTTCTTTTGATACAATATGACCTAGATATTCTATTTCTGTCTTAAAGAATTCACTTTTGTCAGGATTTGCAAACAATTGATTTTCTTTCAGTAATTGAAAAACTAACGATAAATGCTCATAATGCTCTTTTTCACTTTGACTGAACACTAAAATATCATCAAAGAAAACAATCACACAATACTGATATTTTAGAAAAATACAGTTCATCATTCTACTGAAAGTGGCAGGTGCATTAGTTAATCCAAATGGCATGACTAAGAATTCGTAATGGCCAAACTGTGTCCTGAATGCAGTCTTAAATATGTCGGATCTATCTAGCCTCACCTGATGATATCCAGATTTAAGGTCAATTTTACTAAATATAGAAGATCCTTGCAGTTTGTCCATAAGGTCGTCAACTCTAGGTATAGGATACCTATTCTTTACAGTGATCTTGTTTAATGCTCGGTAGTCAATACACATCCGATAAGTATTATTCTTTTTCTTGACTAAGAGCACAGGTGCACTGAATGGAGAACTGCTAGATCGAATTAAGCCTCTATTTAGTAATTCTTCAACTTGACTCTGGATTTCTTTTTGCTCTATTTGATTGTGCCTATATGGGGCTTTGCAAGGTGGTTGTGTACCAGATATTAGGTCAATCTTATGGTCTTCTGGACGGGATGGAGGTAAACCTGGTGGTAGGTCTTCTGCAAAACAATCCTTAAAATATGCAAGAAATTCCTTATACCTAGGGTGCATATGATTTTCCTTTGCATGCAATTCATTCACCCAAATGAGATATGATTTAGTATTCTTGCGTAGTGCACGTTTTGCTTGAGTATGCCAAAGCAGTGGAAAAATATGAGATGCATGCATACCAAATAATGTAATAGATTTTCCTTGAAAATTAATATTCATTGTGTGTGTGGAATAATCTATATTGGGATTATGTTGGTGTCTCCATGGCATTCCTAGAATAATGTCACTTGACTGTAATGGGACAACTAAGAAATTTCTTCTTTCAATGTATGGACCAATTTGAATTTCTAAATCTTGAACTTCTTGTGTGCCATTGTACCTAGTGCCTAAAAATGCAGCTTTTATGCGATAATGCGTAGGTACAGTATGCAATTTCAATTCCTTTACCAATTTTGCTGAAATAAAGTCATGGGTACTACCGTCATCATGCAATATAGTTCTTTCTTTTCCATGCACCATACATTTCATAGTCAACAATGAATGTGAAGTAAGCATACCTGGTAAAGTGTCGGAAGTAGTAGTAGGATCATCCTCTTCTTCAGTGAAATCTGGCATATCCTCATGCTCTTCTTCGTCGATGGCTCCAAGGTAGTTGATATGTGCTGATGGCTTCTTTGAATGACAATTTGCTGCGAGATGCCCTGGCTGGTGACACTTGTAGCATACTATTGGCTTGGCTTTGGTTACATTATTTGCAATGGCTGGAAGTCTGGGTACATTTGGATTTGCTTGTGGAATAGGCTTAGGATTTGGATTGATAGTAGATGGTAATGCAGGTGGTTTAGGCCAATTCTTGCGGAAAGATGGTGATGAGAAACGACCTGGATTAAACCTTCTGAAATTGGAATTGAATTGTTTAGATCCATAATTACCGTTTGCTTGGAATGGCTGTGGTCGTCGTTCTCTTCCGCGTAACTTATCTTCAGTATCGTGAGCTAAGGAGATGGCGTCTTCAAGGGTAGCAGGCTTGAACATGTTCACTTCAGCGTAGTAATGCCCAAGAAGTCCAGACATATACTTTCGCTTATGTGTCGTCTCTGGTACGTCTTCAAGCATGCGTAGCTGTAGGAGTGCATTCCAAAAACGCTCTGTATACTGTGGAATAGGCGCACGATCTCGCTGTTGAAGTAAATCCCATTGTTTGATAGCCTTCTCATGAAATTGCGGTGGAAGGAAGTTTTGCATGAACTTCTTCTTGAAATCTTCCCATGTAGCAGGACATTCTATACTCTTGCGGACTACAGTCCATCAAAGTGATGCTCTGTCTATCAGATGATTAGTAACACACTTGATTTTATCTTTTTCGGGATAAGTTTCCTCATGGAAATAGTCATCAAACTGGCTAATGAATGATAAAACAGTCTTTCCTTCTCTTATGCCATTGAAAGTGCGAAACTTGAAACTTCGTTTACTTATCTTGGATTCCTTGCGAATGGTTTGTGCTTCAAAAGTGGCGTCGATAGTACGGCGAATCAAATCTTCAGCTTGTGGTTCTTCTTTATCGGTGGACGCTCCTTGTAGCTTTGTCAATTGCGCTTGCAATGCTTGCCTAGCTCTTCGCTCTTCTTCCAATTGTAGCATGATTAGATCCAGCTTTTGTTCCATGGTAGGCTCAGGTAGGTCGTCTTCAGCCATAGGATCATCCATATGTGGGGTAGTCATCCTGTAAAACTCAACAAACCTTTCTCACTCAAAATCAGTTAGCGGGATGAGCGTAGCTCAAATTCGGGGTTACAAGGCTATGTATTTTTGGGTATTTCTTCTTCAATTTTCAAAAATTCTGCAATATTTCTGTCTCCGTTTGCTAAAAGTACTTCAAGGAACTTGTAGATAGGTAGAACAGCTTACTGCGAACAACTTTCCAGTTCAGAGTTTTTGCATACGAACAAGTCTTCTATGAGTTTTAAGCACTAGTCAGTTCTGATTTAGTCTGACTTGCAGAGTTGCAGACTTAGCAGACTTGCAGAGTTGTTGACTTGCTGGACTTAGGCCGACTTGCAGAACTTGATTACTGTCGACTTGCGGAACTTGACTTTGACAGCGCAGGACCTGGAGTTACTGAACTTGTCTGCCCAGTGTAACTTGCAGAGAGTTGTGTGACTTAGCTTAATTTGACTTGGTAATTAAGCTTAGTAGCTTAATGGTGGAGTAAACAGGCCGCCGTTTTTTTTTGTGAGGGGGGGGGGCGTTTTTTGATGACGCGGAAATTTCGGAACCACTTCCTGATACCTCGCGATGATTTAGAGAAGCTTAAGCTTCTTTTAAGCTTTTTAAGCTTTGTAATTAAGCTTTGAGTGAAGAGGATTAAGAGCTTTCTCACTGGTTTTCAACGACTTGTTGATGGAGATGATTGCGTGGTTCTCCGCCTGCAAAGCTTGGTCCTTCGCGATCTGACAGTGGAAACAGGGGTTCTTGATCGCCAGAAGTCTGCCTGTATCGACGGTTCGCGACGAGATTGACTGTAGAGGCCGTTTGTTCCTGGAGCTCCGCCTTCACCCGAGATTGGTAGCGATTGGAAGCTCTTGATCTCTGCTCCGCTTTGATACCACTGGTGCGCAGATCGGTCGCAGATAGCTCACGTGGTGAATCCCGGAAGGTCCCCAAGAACAAAGTACTCTACCTTTTTGCACAAAAACCCATGTAAAAGCATGCACGACAAGAGGCAAGAGACAAATTGGGTTCAATCTCCCCCATGCCTTGTGTGAGCGCTTCACAAAGCATGTATTTAATGTATATTTCCAATCTTCATGCTCAATAATAGCCCAATTACAAAAATATGCCAAGCTTTTAGCTTTTGAGTTTGCTTTCTACAAAAATAGGAAAATAAAGCTAATGGACGGTGCCCATAGAGTCTGGCACGCCCAATCTTAATGTCCAAATAGAAATAATATATCCGGGCGCATAAGCGCATACAAAATAATAATCAATAATCAATGTCTCTATAGACATAACAAAATATAGGCGTGGCGCCTATCAAAATATAGTCCAAATGTCGAATACCCGCTAAACTCCAATGCTTTCCTCCGCCACTGCTGCTATCTCTACACATCAACTGAAGCATTCACAATCGTTAGTAAAATAATACAATTAAACCGACAAAAGTGAATACCTAGCAGTCTTCAGCTACATAAATAAATCAAATGGTTAGAAATAAATCCTAACCTTAATTTATTACGAGTGCGCACTCTAAACTCATAAACGTTTATTAATTTAATATGCATTTTGCGGAATCACCCGCTATGGAATCACCCATGTACACACTAAATTAATGAAACGCCCGAAAAGGACAGGCGTCCCCATCAACTTCTCGCACAAAGAATCCTCTTTGTGTATGAGCCCCGGTCATCTAAGTTTACGGAATCCACCGTAAAACCTCACGGAATCCACCATGGAATATGCCTCTTTATTCTTTGACAAATCAAACATTCAGAAACAAAATTAGATACATCTGCATCCATATGCGGCCAATAAAAATCTTCAGTTAACATGCGTAATGTAGAGATGATACCTCTATGACCTTGGTATGGGGGACAATGAATTTCATTCAAAACAAAAGATCGGAATGGAATAGTAACACACAGTCTCTTTTCAAAGAACATGAATCCATCATTATATGACAATGAATCAACAGGAATGTAATTATTTTGAACTAATTTTTGCCAATCAGAATGAAAAGTAATATCCTGGTGATATGTGTCTTTCATAGCAATCAAAGAATCAAAAGATATGATAGAAATATTGTGAATTGCAGGTCTTCTACTCAATGCATCAGCAACTACATTTTCTTTTCCAGGTTGGTATTGAATGATAGGATGGAAACTTTGAATGAATGAAGCCCATTTGATATGACGGTCAGAAATTTGGGGTTGGCTAAGTAGATGTCTAATGCTTTGCTGGTCGGTCTTTATCATGAATTTTGAACCCATTAAATAATGCTTCCATTGTTTTAATGCTTGGACAACTGCTAAGAGTTCCTTGTCATAAGTGGAATATTTAAGCTCAGAGGGTTTCAGCTTAGAACTAGAATATGCTATTGGATGGTTGTCTTGCATTAATACGGCTCCTATTCCTGATCCGCTAGCATCGGTCACAACTAAAAAGAATGGTCTGTTAAAGTCAGGCAATTGTAGAACAGGGGCATTGGTTAATGCACGTTTGAGTAAGTCAAAGGATTTCTGTTGATTTTCAGTCCATTGATAAACAATGCCTTTCTTAAGAAGTTTGGTCAATGGTAAGGCAAGTAATGAGAAATTACGTACAAACTTCCTATAGAAACTAGCAAGACCAAGGAATGAGCGTAGTTCATGTACATTTTTAGGAACAGGCCAATGCAATATTGCGTCAATTTTCTTAGGATCAACTTTAATTCCTTCTTTTGATACAATATGACCTAGATATTCTATTTCTGTCTTAAAGAATTCACTTTTGTCAGGATTTGCAAACAATTGATTTTCTTTCAGTAATTGAAAAACTAACGATAAATGCTCATAATGCTCTTTTTCACTTTGACTGAACACTAAAATATCATCAAAGAAAACAATCACACAATACTGATATTTTAGAAAAATACAGTTCATCATTCTACTGAAAGTGGCAGGTGCATTAGTTAATCCAAATGGCATGACTAAGAATTCGTAATGGCCAAACTGTGTCCTGAATGCAGTCTTAAATATGTCGGATCTATCTAGCCTCACCTGATGATATCCAGATTTAAGGTCAATTTTACTAAATATAGAAGATCCTTGCAGTTTGTCCATAAGGTCGTCAACTCTAGGTATAGGATACCTATTCTTTACAGTGATCTTGTTTAATGCTCGGTAGTCAATACACATCCGATAAGTATTATTCTTTTTCTTGACTAAGAGCACAGGTGCACTGAATGGAGAACTGCTAGATCGAATTAAGCCTCTATTTAGTAATTCTTCAACTTGACTCTGGATTTCTTTTTGCTCTATTTGATTGTGCCTATATGGGGCTTTGCAAGGTGGTTGTGTACCAGATATTAGGTCAATCTTATGGTCTTCTGGACGGGATGGAGGTAAACCTGGTGGTAGGTCTTCTGCAAAACAATCCTTAAAATATGCAAGAAATTCCTTATACCTAGGGTGCATATGATTTTCCTTTGCATGCAATTCATTCACCCAAATGAGATATGATTTAGTATTCTTGCGTAGTGCACGTTTTGCTTGAGTATGCCAAAGCAGTGGAAAAATATGAGATGCATGCATACCAAATAATGTAATAGATTTTCCTTGAAAATTAATATTCATTGTGTGTGTGGAATAATCTATATTGGGATTATGTTGGTGTCTCCATGGCATTCCTAGAATAATGTCACTTGACTGTAATGGGACAACTAAGAAATTTCTTCTTTCAATGTATGGACCAATTTGAATTTCTAAATCTTGAACTTCTTGTGTGCCATTGTACCTAGTGCCTAAAAATGCAGCTTTTATGCGATAATGCGTAGGTACAGTATGCAATTTCAATTCCTTTACCAATTTTGCTGAAATAAAGTCATGGGTACTACCGTCATCATGCAATATAGTTCTTTCTTTTCCATGCACCATACATTTCATAGTCAACAATGAATGTGAAGTAAGCATACCTGGTAAAGTGTCGGAAGTAGTAGTAGGATCATCCTCTTCTTCAGTGAAATCTGGCATATCCTCATGCTCTTCTTCGTCGATGGCTCCAAGGTAGTTGATATGTGCTGATGGCTTCTTTGAATGACAATTTGCTGCGAGATGCCCTGGCTGGTGACACTTGTAGCATACTATTGGCTTGGCTTTGGTTACATTATTTGCAATGGCTGGAAGTCTGGGTACATTTGGATTTGCTTGTGGAATAGGCTTAGGATTTGGATTGATAGTAGATGGTAATGCAGGTGGTTTAGGCCAATTCTTGCGGAAAGATGGTGATGAGAAACGACCTGGATTAAACCTTCTGAAATTGGAATTGAATTGTTTAGATCCATAATTACCGTTTGCTTGGAATGGTTGTGGTCGTCGTTCTCTTCCGCGTAACTTATCTTCAGTATCGTGAGCTAAGGAGATGGCGTCTTCAAGGGTAGCAGGCTTGAACATGTTCACTTCAGCGTAGTAATGCCCAAGAAGTCCAGACATATACTTTCGCTTATGTGTCGTCTCTGGTACGTCTTCAAGCATGCGTAGCTGTAGGAGTGCATTCCAAAAACGCTCTGTATACTGTGGAATAGGCGCACGATCTCGCTGTTGAAGTAAATCCCATTGTTTGATAGCCTTCTCATGAAATTGCGGTGGAAGGAAGTTTTGCATGAACTTCTTCTTGAAATCTTCCCATGTAGCAGGACATTCTATACTCTTGCGGACTACAGTCCATCAAAGTGATGCTCTGTCTATCAGATGATTAGTAACACACTTGATTTTATCTTTTTCGGGATAAGTTTCCTCATGGAAATAGTCATCAAACTGGCTAATGAATGATAAAACAGTCTTTCCTTCTCTTATGCCATTGAAAGTGCGAAACTTGAAACTTCGTTTACTTATCTTGGATTCCTTGCGAATGGTTTGTGCTTCAAAAGTGGCGTCGATAGTACGGCGAATCAAATCTTCAGCTTGTGGTTCTTCTTTATCGGTGGACGCTCCTTGTAGCTTTGTCAATTGCGCTTGCAATGCTTGCCTAGCTCTTCGCTCTTCTTCCAATTGTAGCATGATTAGATCCAGCTTTTGTTCCATGGTAGGCTCAGGTAGGTCGTCTTCAGCCATAGGATCATCCATATGTGGGGTAGTCATCCTGTAAAACTCAACAAACCTTTCTCACTCAAAATCAGTTAGCGGGATGAGCGTAGCTCAAATTCGGGGTTACAAGGCTATGTATTTTTGGGTATTTCTTCTTCAATTTTCAAAAATTCTGCAATATTTCTGTCTCCGTTTGCTAAAAGTACTTCAAGGAACTTGTAGATAGGTAGAACAGCTTACTGCGAACAACTTTCCAGTTCAGAGTTTTTGCATACGAACAAGTCTTCTATGAGTTTTAAGCACTAGTCAGTTCTGATTTAGTCTGACTTGCAGAGTTGCAGACTTAGCAGACTTGCAGAGTTGTTGACTTGCTGGACTTAGGCCGACTTGCAGAACTTGATTACTGTCGACTTGCGGAACTTGACTTTGACAGCGCAGGACCTGGAGTTACTGAACTTGTCTGCCCAGTGTAACTTGCAGAGAGTTGTGTGACTTAGCTTAATTTGACTTGGTAATTAAGCTTAGTAGCTTAATGGTGGAGTAAACAGGCCGCCGTTTTTTTTTGTGAGGGGGGGGGGGGCGTTTTTTGATGACGCGGAAATTTCGGAACCACTTCCTGATACCTCGCGATGATTTAGAGAAGCTTAAGCTTCTTTTAAGCTTTTTAAGCTTTGTAATTAAGCTTTGAGTGAAGAGGATTAAGAGCTTTCTCACTGGTTTTCAACGACTTGTTGATGGAGATGATTGCGTGGTTCTCCGCCTGCAAAGCTTGGTCCTTCGCGATCTGACAGTGGAAACAGGGGTTCTTGATCGCCAGAAGTCTGCCTGTATCGACGGTTCGCGACGAGATTGACTGTAGAGGCCGTTTGTTCCTGGAGCTCCGCCTTCACCCGAGATTGGTAGCGATTGGAAGCTCTTGATCTCTGCTCCGCTCTGATACCACTGGTGCGCAGATCGGTCGCAGATAGCTCACGTGGTGAATCCCGGAAGGTCCCCAAGAACAAAGTACTCTACCTTTTTGCACAAAAACCCATGTAAAAGCATGCACGACAAGAGGCAAGAGACAAATTGGGTTCAATCTCCCCCATGCCTTGTGTGAGCGCTTCACAAAGCATGTATTTAATGTATATTTCCAATCTTCATGCTCAATAATAGCCCAATTACAAAAATATGCCAAGCTTTTAGCTTTTGAGTTTGCTTTCTACAAAAATAGGAAAATAAAGCTAATGGACGGTGCCCATAGAGTCTGGCACGCCCAATCTTAATGTCCAAATAGAAATAATATATCCGGGCGCATAAGCGCATACAAAATAATAATCAATAATCAATGTCTCTATAGACATAACAAAATATAGGCGTGGCGCCTATCAAAATATAGTCCAAATGTCGAATACCCGCTAAACTCCAATGCTTTCCTCCGCCACTGCTGCTATCTCTACACATCAACTGAAGCATTCACAATCGTTAGTAAAATAATACAATTAAACCGACAAAAGTGAATACCTAGCAGTCTTCAGCTACATAAATAAATCAAATGGTTAGAAATAAATCCTAACCTTAATTTATTACGAGTGCGCACTCTAAACTCATAAACGTTTATTAATTTAATATGCATTTTGCGGAATCACCCGCTATGGAATCACCCATGTACACACTAAATTAATGAAACGCCCGAAAAGGACAGGCGTCCCCATCAACTTCTCGCACAAAGAATCCTCTTTGTGTATGAGCCCCGGTCATCTAAGTTTACGGAATCCACCGTAAAACCTCACGGAATCCACCATGGAATATGCCTCTTTATTCTTTGACAAATCAAACATTCAGAAACAAAATTAGATACATCTGCATCCATATGCGGCCAATAAAAATCTTCAGTTAACATGCGTAATGTAGAGATGATACCTCTATGACCTTGGTATGGGGGACAATGAATTTCATTCAAAACAAAAGATCGGAATGGAATAGTAACACACAGTCTCTTTTCAAAGAACATGAATCCATCATTATATGACAATGAATCAACAGGAATGTAATTATTTTGAACTAATTTTTGCCAATCAGAATGAAAAGTAATATCCTGGTGATATGTGTCTTTCATAGCAATCAAAGAATCAAAAGATATGATAGAAATATTGTGAATTGCAGGTCTTCTACTCAATGCATCAGCAACTACATTTTCTTTTCCAGGTTGGTATTGAATGATAGGATGGAAACTTTGAATGAATGAAGCCCATTTGATATGACGGTCAGAAATTTGGGGTTGGCTAAGTAGATGTCTAATGCTTTGCTGGTCGGTCTTTATCATGAATTTTGAACCCATTAAATAATGCTTCCATTGTTTTAATGCTTGGACAACTGCTAAGAGTTCCTTGTCATAAGTGGAATATTTAAGCTCAGAGGGTTTCAGCTTAGAACTAGAATATGCTATTGGATGGTTGTCTTGCATTAATACGGCTCCTATTCCTGATCCGCTAGCATCGGTCACAACTAAAAAGAATGGTCTGTTAAAGTCAGGCAATTGTAGAACAGGGGCATTGGTTAATGCACGTTTGAGTAAGTCAAAGGATTTCTGTTGATTTTCAGTCCATTGATAAACAATGCCTTTCTTAAGAAGTTTGGTCAATGGTAAGGCAAGTAATGAGAAATTACGTACAAACTTCCTATAGAAACTAGCAAGACCAAGGAATGAGCGTAGTTCATGTACATTTTTAGGAACAGGCCAATGCAATATTGCGTCAATTTTCTTAGGATCAACTTTAATTCCTTCTTTTGATACAATATGACCTAGATATTCTATTTCTGTCTTAAAGAATTCACTTTTGTCAGGATTTGCAAACAATTGATTTTCTTTCAGTAATTGAAAAACTAACGATAAATGCTCATAATGCTCTTTTTCACTTTGACTGAACACTAAAATATCATCAAAGAAAACAATCACACAATACTGATATTTTAGAAAAATACAGTTCATCATTCTACTGAAAGTGGCAGGTGCATTAGTTAATCCAAATGGCATGACTAAGAATTCGTAATGGCCAAACTGTGTCCTGAATGCAGTCTTAAATATGTCGGATCTATCTAGCCTCACCTGATGATATCCAGATTTAAGGTCAATTTTACTAAATATAGAAGATCCTTGCAGTTTGTCCATAAGGTCGTCAACTCTAGGTATAGGATACCTATTCTTTACAGTGATCTTGTTTAATGCTCGGTAGTCAATACACATCCGATAAGTATTATTCTTTTTCTTGACTAAGAGCACAGGTGCACTGAATGGAGAACTGCTAGATCGAATTAAGCCTCTATTTAGTAATTCTTCAACTTGACTCTGGATTTCTTTTTGCTCTATTTGATTGTGCCTATATGGGGCTTTGCAAGGTGGTTGTGTACCAGATATTAGGTCAATCTTATGGTCTTCTGGACGGGATGGAGGTAAACCTGGTGGTAGGTCTTCTGCAAAACAATCCTTAAAATATGCAAGAAATTCCTTATACCTAGGGTGCATATGATTTTCCTTTGCATGCAATTCATTCACCCAAATGAGATATGATTTAGTATTCTTGCGTAGTGCACGTTTTGCTTGAGTATGCCAAAGCAGTGGAAAAATATGAGATGCATGCATACCAAATAATGTAATAGATTTTCCTTGAAAATTAATATTCATTGTGTGTGTGGAATAATCTATATTGGGATTATGTTGGTGTCTCCATGGCATTCCTAGAATAATGTCACTTGACTGTAATGGGACAACTAAGAAATTTCTTCTTTCAATGTATGGACCAATTTGAATTTCTAAATCTTGAACTTCTTGTGTGCCATTGTACCTAGTGCCTAAAAATGCAGCTTTTATGCGATAATGCGTAGGTACAGTATGCAATTTCAATTCCTTTACCAATTTTGCTGAAATAAAGTCATGGGTACTACCGTCATCATGCAATATAGTTCTTTCTTTTCCATGCACCATACATTTCATAGTCAACAATGAATGTGAAGTAAGCATACCTGGTAAAGTGTCGGAAGTAGTAGTAGGATCATCCTCTTCTTCAGTGAAATCTGGCATATCCTCATGCTCTTCTTCGTCGATGGCTCCAAGGTAGTTGATATGTGCTGATGGCTTCTTTGAATGACAATTTGCTGCGAGATGCCCTGGCTGGTGACACTTGTAGCATACTATTGGCTTGGCTTTGGTTACATTATTTGCAATGGCTGGAAGTCTGGGTACATTTGGATTTGCTTGTGGAATAGGCTTAGGATTTGGATTGATAGTAGATGGTAATGCAGGTGGTTTAGGCCAATTCTTGCGGAAAGATGGTGATGAGAAACGACCTGGATTAAACCTTCTGAAATTGGAATTGAATTGTTTAGATCCATAATTACCGTTTGCTTGGAATGGCTGTGGTCGTCGTTCTCTTCCGCGTAACTTATCTTCAGTATCGTGAGCTAAGGAGATGGCGTCTTCAAGGGTAGCAGGCTTGAACATGTTCACTTCAGCGTAGTAATGCCCAAGAAGTCCAGACATATACTTTCGCTTATGTGTCGTCTCTGGTACGTCTTCAAGCATGCGTAGCTGTAGGAGTGCATTCCAAAAACGCTCTGTATACTGTGGAATAGGCGCACGATCTCGCTGTTGAAGTAAATCCCATTGTTTGATAGCCTTCTCATGAAATTGCGGTGGAAGGAAGTTTTGCATGAACTTCTTCTTGAAATCTTCCCATGTAGCAGGACATTCTATACTCTTGCGGACTACAGTCCATCAAAGTGATGCTCTGTCTATCAGATGATTAGTAACACACTTGATTTTATCTTTTTCGGGATAAGTTTCCTCATGGAAATAGTCATCAAACTGGCTAATGAATGATAAAACAGTCTTTCCTTCTCTTATGCCATTGAAAGTGCGAAACTTGAAACTTCGTTTACTTATCTTGGATTCCTTGCGAATGGTTTGTGCTTCAAAAGTGGCGTCGATAGTACGGCGAATCAAATCTTCAGCTTGTGGTTCTTCTTTATCGGTGGACGCTCCTTGTAGCTTTGTCAATTGCGCTTGCAATGCTTGCCTAGCTCTTCGCTCTTCTTCCAATTGTAGCATGATTAGATCCAGCTTTTGTTCCATGGTAGGCTCAGGTAGGTCGTCTTCAGCCATAGGATCATCCATATGTGGGGTAGTCATCCTGTAAAACTCAACAAACCTTTCTCACTCAAAATCAGTTAGCGGGATGAGCGTAGCTCAAATTCGGGGTTACAAGGCTATGTATTTTTGGGTATTTCTTCTTCAATTTTCAAAAATTCTGCAATATTTCTGTCTCCGTTTGCTAAAAGTACTTCAAGGAACTTGTAGATAGGTAGAACAGCTTACTGCGAACAACTTTCCAGTTCAGAGTTTTTGCATACGAACAAGTCTTCTATGAGTTTTAAGCACTAGTCAGTTCTGATTTAGTCTGACTTGCAGAGTTGCAGACTTAGCAGACTTGCAGAGTTGTTGACTTGCTGGACTTAGGCCGACTTGCAGAACTTGATTACTGTCGACTTGCGGAACTTGACTTTGACAGCGCAGGACCTGGAGTTACTGAACTTGTCTGCCCAGTGTAACTTGCAGAGAGTTGTGTGACTTAGCTTAATTTGACTTGGTAATTAAGCTTAGTAGCTTAATGGTGGAGTAAACAGGCCGCCGTTTTTTTTTGTGAGGGGGGGGGGGGGCGTTTTTTGATGACGCGGAAATTTCGGAACCACTTCCTGATACCTCGCGATGATTTAGAGAAGCTTAAGCTTCTTTTAAGCTTTTTAAGCTTTGTAATTAAGCTTTGAGTGAAGAGGATTAAGAGCTTTCTCACTGGTTTTCAACGACTTGTTGATGGAGATGATTGCGTGGTTCTCCGCCTGCAAAGCTTGGTCCTTCGCGATCTGACAGTGGAAACAGGGGTTCTTGATCGCCAGAAGTCTGCCTGTATCGACGGTTCGCGACGAGATTGACTGTAGAGGCCGTTTGTTCCTGGAGCTCCGCCTTCACCCGAGATTGGTAGCGATTGGAAGCTCTTGATCTCTGCTCCGCTCTGATACCACTGGTGCGCAGATCGGTCGCAGATAGCTCACGTGGTGAATCCCGGAAGGTCCCCAAGAACAAAGTACTCTACCTTTTTGCACAAAAACCCATGTAAAAGCATGCACGACAAGAGGCAAGAGACAAATTGGGTTCAATCTCCCCCATGCCTTGTGTGAGCGCTTCACAAAGCATGTATTTAATGTATATTTCCAATCTTCATGCTCAATAATAGCCCAATTACAAAAATATGCCAAGCTTTTAGCTTTTGAGTTTGCTTTCTACAAAAATAGGAAAATAAAGCTAATGGACGGTGCCCATAGAGTCTGGCACGCCCAATCTTAATGTCCAAATAGAAATAATATATCCGGGCGCATAAGCGCATACAAAATAATAATCAATAATCAATGTCTCTATAGACATAACAAAATATAGGCGTGGCGCCTATCAAAATATAGTCCAAATGTCGAATACCCGCTAAACTCCAATGCTTTCCTCCGCCACTGCTGCTATCTCTACACATCAACTGAAGCATTCACAATCGTTAGTAAAATAATACAATTAAACCGACAAAAGTGAATACCTAGCAGTCTTCAGCTACATAAATAAATCAAATGGTTAGAAATAAATCCTAACCTTAATTTATTACGAGTGCGCACTCTAAACTCATAAACGTTTATTAATTTAATATGCATTTTGCGGAATCACCCGCTATGGAATCACCCATGTACACACTAAATTAATGAAACGCCCGAAAAGGACAGGCGTCCCCATCAACTTCTCGCACAAAGAATCCTCTTTGTGTATGAGCCCCGGTCATCTAAGTTTACGGAATCCACCGTGGAATATGCCTCCTGGCATCAATTTCATTGAGGCGTATATCGATGACTTTTGTGTCTATAGCTTAATCCGTGAGCATTGGGGACACCTAGAGCAATGTTTTGGCAGATGCCGAGAGTATGGGATTTCTCTCAACCCCGACAAATGTGTCTTTGGCATCTCATTAGGAGTTCTTTTGGGCCATATTGTCTCTGCACAAGGGATTGCAACAGACCCGGTGAAGATCGAGAATATTGCCGCCTTGACAGCATCAATAAACCTCAAGCAATTGAGAGGATTTCTCGGCCATGTGGGCTACTAAAGAAGATTTATTACACATTTTGCAACCAAGGCAGCCTCTCTGCACAAGATCCTAAGGAAAGATGCAGTTTTCCTTTGGACTAATGAGCGAAGAAGCCTTTAATACTCTAAAACAATGCCTCATCCAAGCACCTATCTTGTAGCCTCCTGACTGGATGAAGGAGTTCCATGTACACATAGATGCATCAATTGAAGGGCTAGGTGCTGTCCTATATCAAAAGGACCCCTCTAGATCAACCAATCTATTATGCAAGTGGAAAAGTAACCGACCGCGAGTGGAACTACATACTGACAGAGCTTGAGTGCTTGGCAATGGTGTTTGCAGTGGAGAAGTTTTGACACTATGTATTGTCAACACATTTCAAGTTCTATGTGGATCATGAAGCCCTGTCCTTCCTGATGAGCAAAGCAGATGTCGAAGGATGATTGATGAGATGGTTGCTCCTGTTCTAGGAGTTTGATTTTGAAGTGGTCACTAAGCGGTCACTAAGCCTGGCCGTTTCCATGTCCTAGCCGATCATCTGTCATGGATTCCTCAAACAACAGGAGAGGAACATAATGATCCAGACCTTCTTGATACTTCCTTGTTTCTAGTTGAAACAGTTACTCCATGGTATGCAGACATAGCCAACCTCTTGGCAACTCAACAATATCCTCTTGGCATCTCAAGCCGTGAGAAGAAGAAGCTTATGTTAGAATCAGCCTCCTACATCTTGCTAGGCGGTGCGTTGTACAAGAGAGGCAAAGATGAAGTATTGTGAAAATGTGTTGCAGGAGACAAAATCAGCATAGTATTGAAAGCATGCCATAACGAACCATGTGGTGGACACTTCGGAGGAGAAGCAACAACCAGGAAGGCTCTGTTAGCGAGATACTGGTGGCCAACCCTCCACAACCCACCAAAACAAGTGCCATGCCACTGCAACCTATCCTTCCCCTAAAGCTGTTTGAGAAGTGGGGGATTCATGGGTCCCATTGATCTGCCTACCAGACGGAAGCAGAATAGATACATCTTGGTATGTATGGATTATGTCACAAAGTGTTGTGAAGCTAAAGCTCTGAAGCGGGACGATGGTAACAACGTAGCCCTGTTCATGTACGAGAACATTATTACCCGTTGTTTTGGCAGTCCCCTTGAGCTAGTAAGTGACAATGTACTCATTTCCTTAACAAAATCATGGAAGAGCTGATAGAGTTGTATAAGATCCGACATCGCAAGTCCACTCCTTACTACCCTAGAGCCAACGGCCAAGTTGAAGTCACCAACCGCATCCTCTGCTCGATCTTGACAAAAACGATTGCCGCACATCGTCATGATTGGGACGTCGACTTACAGAGGCGCTCTGGGCATACATAACCTCCCATAAGGCTACTACAGGACAGACCTCTTTCCAGTTGGTGTATGGTACAGAAGTTGTTTTGCTGGTTGAATTGGAATTGCTCTCTTTGCGAGTGGCTATCAAAGAATGCTTGGGAGATTATGAGTCACTGCAACCCCGCCTCCTGCACACTTGGAATGTTTAGACGAGACTCGCAGGATGGCTCTACAGTGCATGGAAGCCACGCAAGCCCGATGCAAGGCCTATCATGACAACTTCATCAAGCACAAGGAGTTCAAAGAAGGTGATCTTGTCATGGCCTATGATTCATGATTCGCAAAGTTACCTGGCAAGCTTCAACAACATTGGATGGGTCCCTATAAGGTACTTGCTGTCAACCCTAATGGCTCTCTTCAAGTGCAGACCGTTGATGCCTCTAATTATCCCTTCCTGATTAATGGCTATCACCTAAAGAAGTACTTCTCTCCTTGGGGATCTTGACAATCATAGTCACCCCATCCTTTCCCCCATTGGCATGGCACTGTAATTCTTCTGATGTTACTTCTGATAGCTGTTTTTCTGCCACTCTTGAAGAGATGCATGCAACCCTTTGTCCCCTCCGACCCACCTCCTGTCCCTGATCTCTTATTCTCTATTTTCAATCAGCCGCGGTGGAGAGAATGGTTCTGACAAATGGTGTTTCTACCGTTTCCCTTCTAAAAGGAAAAAAAAAGAGAGAAGAAAAAAGAGAAATATATATATATATATAATGGTTATGGGAGAAAAGGACTGTAGTCCCTGCCATGTCGGCCTATTTCTTTGAGAAAAGGTGGAGCCACCCCCAGAAATAGGTTTTTTTTAAAATGAGAAAAAAAAGAGAAAAGAAAACTGTTATGGGAGAAAAGGAAGAAGTTCCTTGTCATAGCAGGTCTCATTCCAAGAAAAGGTGGAAACACCCTTGAGCGGGAAGCTGACTGTAGAAAAGGTGATAACACCCCGTAGTTCAGAATAGTTGATTCACCAGCAGAACCTTTCCAGAAGCAATTTGAAGCCACCTCCCTTGGTGTGCTATCTCTGCAATATCAGTCCATTTGCCCTCCTTAATAGACGATCTTTCATACAAATCATTGAAGTACCAAACGTGTCAGCTACCTCCTTGGGTACGCATCATCTTCAACACTCTAGTGACAACAACAGCCGACATGATCTTCATCGGTAACCTCCTGAGTGATGCGAGCTTTTATCCCAACAGGATGGGGACGTGAGTATAGACTGCTCTCTGTATCTATCAAAAGAGTGTGAGACAAAGGGTGGGGCGAGTGACCATTCTTTTCCTTCAAATCAAATGAGAGGTAAGATGTGTGAATGGAGTGTTGCACGCACGGGTTGGGCTTCTCAATGCACAATGCACGATCTATTCCTGTGCACTGCACCATAAGGCTCTCTGGCCTTTCCTTCTTGCATCGTATGCCAGCACAAGGGGCGAGATGCATTGTTGCATCATCAATTGCACATAAGGCATACGACCTCTGCACAAGTGAATTTGAGGATTACATCAATGGGTTTCGGGGATGGGCTAAGTGTGACTGGTGTTTCTCCTTAATTAATTTCGAGAGGTGAGATTGAGGGACATTATGACAATTGGAGCTAGGTACGTTTCCGTTTCCCTATGCACACACGATATGGGTCTTTGTCACCATCGCAGGACACGTCACCCTATTCTGTACACTGCACTACAAGGCTCCTTGGCCTTCCTGCTTGCACCTATGCTAGATAGGATTTGACGCACTAATGCACCATCAACTGTGTACCCTGGCATACTCCCTCTACACCATTCCCCTTGTCGATTTCTAAATCAGGGGTGAGATCTGGGTTACCATCAATACTATCTCGAGTGATGTCAGTAATGGGATGAGTGACTGTTCGTTCATTCCCATCTGAGTGCTACGAGCTGAGAGACTATCCTTCGTCCATGACACCTACCAGATGGACTTTATCAATCAGCTACCTCCCTAGGTGATGTTGTGTGGTCCCTGCCGCATTGGATGTATGCTGTGCAGACACCTTGGTACCTCCTGCAGAGCCAACTGCGACACAGGCCGTGACATCAACCATCAACTGTAATGCTTAGTGAAACGGGCCAAGTTTTTCTAACCCTATCTTTATGATCGCAAGTGTATGTAATATTTTCAGTGTGGGGACGTTAGAGTCCAGTTGCTTGACGAGTCTTACGTTATCTTGATGTATTTTACTCTGTCCGTTAAGGTTTTAAGTGTGGGGACGCATCCCGACGCGTCTATGATGTATGCCCCCCTGCATATGCCTCAAGTTGATCATGCATGTATGACATGTCCTATTTTTACCCTCATGGGGTCCATTTCCCACCCACATGTCTAACTTTACTCTACCTTGGGGCCGTTCCTTTCCTATTTTCCTTTCCCCCTTATTTTGACGTTTTGTATGTGAACGCATCCTATGTTCACCGGAATCCAAATCCAACCTTATAGCCTTGTTCGTCCCTTCGAATTGCCCATTTTTCATTTTTACCAATCCCTGTTTCAACACACAGTTCTTGGGATATTAATTTTTGATGCATTTCACGTAAATTTGACGGTTTCTCATGTAAATGTGCCTTTATTATTTTGGAACCATGATTTAACATGGTAGACCTGACAACCACCTTCATCTTGACATTTTTTGTTTTACTCCATGTCATTCCGATGCATGGTTGGTGCGATATTAATTTTTGCGGGTTTTCAAGATATTTTCATGCATCATTTTCACATTTTTTCCCATATGCACATGCCCTCTTTGCACCGGATTTCCAGATTAATTTGACAGCAGTGTCCAGCCCACCTTTCCCCACCTTTTTTCTTTTTTCTCCCCCCTATTTCGACTGTCGAATTTTTAGTTATTAATTTTTCCATGTGTTTTCGGGTGTTTTTTTTGTGTTTCTTTACATGTGAACCCCTCCTAATTCCCCCAGAACTGTGTGTTGATGTGACAACCCTATGAATCCCTTTCCCCTAGACATTTTTCCTTTTTTCTACCCTTCA
Organism: Lygodium microphyllum; assembly: GCF_053477565.2. Lineage (NCBI taxonomy): Eukaryota > Viridiplantae > Streptophyta > Polypodiopsida > Schizaeales > Lygodiaceae > Lygodium > Lygodium microphyllum. The sequence continues at coordinate 86,794,073 of NC_141161.1, read as the reverse complement.
TTCCGCCAAATGGTTCTTTCCCTACTAATTTTCGAGTCCATTTTCGGGTTTGATTTTTGGTTTTTCCCATGTGAATGCATCCCATCTTAGTCAGAACTGTGTTTTGACGTGATAAGATTGTTGGGCACATTATTTTGCACATTTTTCCTTCTTCCTGCACCTCATTTTAACATGCAAGTTTTTCGAAATTAATCCTCGAATGTGTTTTCGGCTGTTTTTTGCCTTTTTTCCATGCGCACACCCTGCTTTTGCCTCGGACATCGTGTTGTACTTTTCCATCCTTTTCTCTTCGTCGCCTGACACATTTTTCCTTTTTATAGAATTGTGTTCCAATGAACGATTTGCGAGTTATTAAATTTTCTTTGTTTTAACGTGTTCTCGTGTGCCTCACCTCGCACGTGAACGCGTGTGTTTTTGGATTTACACATCTCGAGATGCCTCGTTGCCCTCGCGCCCTTTCGTACCAACGTCCCGCCCTTTTTAATCCTATCAATGCAAATTTTTTACCCCACCCCATGCATATGCACGGGATGGGGCTGCGTTTTGCTTTTTAGGGCTTTTATTTTCTTACTCCCCCTTTTTTACATTAATTCTCCCCCCTAATCATTGTTTTAATTTCACAAACAAGACACAAAAATCATTAAAAAAAAACAAACAAATAAATAACCCATGAAAAATGCACATGGACAAATGACTACACCAAGCCCAAACATTATTAAAAAAAAACAAACAACACACACACAAAATAAAAAACAACAAACCAAAAAAAAAACATAATTAAAAAAAAAACTGTTCAAATTTGTTTTTCATTATTCTTTCCCAAAAAAAAAAACACACACACACACACAAAACAAAAAAAAACACAAAAAACAAAAAAAATCAACCACCACAAAAAAACACAAAACTAAAACAAAAAAAATCAAAATAAAAATAAAAAACAATTAAAAAACCACAAAAAATAAAACAAAAAAAACCATTCAATTTCAACAAAAAAAAACACCCCAACTACCCCCCTGCGGGGCCAACTGTCTCTCCTTTCTCCTCCTACTCTCCTTCTTCTTCCTTCTTCTCTTCTTTTTCTTCTCCACCTCATCTCTTCTCCTTCTCCCGTTCCTTCGGCGCGCGCTGCCCTATGGCGTTGCCCGTCATTGCCCGTCGTTGCCCTGTGGAGCCACCTGCTGCCCTATGGAGCCGCCATTGCCTTGTCGTCACGCCACCGCCCCATCCTCTTCGGCCGCCCTCCTCCCCCCTGCGCCTCGCCTCCTCCTCCTTGCGCCTTGCCTCCTCCTCCTAGCGCCTATCCTTCTTCACCACCTCCACCACCTCCTCCCCCTTCTTCTCCTCCACCACCTCCTCCACCTTCTCCTCCTCCTCCACCACCTCCACCCTCGTCCTTCTCCTCCACCTCCACCACCCCCTCCACCTTCTCCTCCTCCACCACCTCCTCCACCTCCTCCTCCCCCACCACCCCCTAACCAAGCCCCCTTTCCCACCCCTACCCAGGCCCCCTTTCCCACCCCCTACCCAAGCCCCCTTTCACACACCCCTACCCAAGCCCCCTTCCCCCACCCCTTGTTAAGCCCCCCTACTCCTACCCCCTCTTAAGCTTCCCAAAGTATTCTCTGTTTGAGCTTCCTGCTTGAGGGTATGCATAATCTTGTCCTAAAGTAGACAAGTCCCTCATTGACAGAAAATTCTTGATACTTGATCTTAAGTTTGGGGTTTCAGTCCTCTCCCAAAATCTCTTTCATCATCTTCAGGTACTCTGGGTCATGGTTAGCTTCCTCCTTTGCTAATTGAAGGATTGGGTTGCTGGGCATTGATACCATAGTTGCCAATGATTCTGCCCATCGAGGGTTCCTCCATAATAAGAGAGTTGAGGAATGCTTTGCGACTTAAGGCATCAGCAACTACATTCTCCTTGCCAGGTCAATATCTGATCTCAAAATCATATTCCAGCAGAACTTCAATCCAACGTCATTGCCTCATATTGAGGTCGGTTTGGGTGAATATCCATTTGAGGCTCTTATGGTTTGTGACCAAAGAGAACTTGTTGCCAAGAAAATAGTGTTGCCAAAGCTTGCGAGCATGAATAACTACTAATAGCTCCAGGTCATGGGTTTAGGGTTTAGGGTTTAGGGTTACCCATACTAATTTTGGAGAAGATTTTCGCTCCCTGCAATCGATCAAGTAACTCATCTATCCTTGGGATAGGATACTTATTTTTGATAGTTACTTGGTTCAGGCCTCTATAGTCGATGCAAAGCAAAGTGTACCATCCTTCTACTTTTGGAATAGGACTGGAGCTCCCCAAGGAGAATTGTTGGGGCGTATGTATCCTTGGTCCAATAGCTGTTTGAGTTGTTCCTTTAACTCAATAGCTTCAGGAATGGACATCTTGTATGGCCTTTTTGCAAGACTGGTGTAGCTCCTGGTGTTAGCTTAATCTCATGATCCACTTCCCTTGGTGGTGGTAATTCAGTCAATTCCTCTGGAAACACATCCATATACTCTTTTAGCCAAGACGGTTCTTCATTGGTGTCCTCTACTTGTTTTGGTTTGTTTAGCTTGATCAGATAGACGGGTAATCCTTTCCTTATCCCTTGAACTATTCGCGTTGCCTTAGCTAGCTGGATCTTTGGTTTACCGAATTCTCCCTGTGTTGTCACTAGCTCGCCCTTAGGATTTTGAAAGGATACTTTTCCTTTCCCACAATGGATGTGAGCATCATTGGGGACTAGCTAATCCATCCCGAGTAGGCACTCATGGACTCCTAGATTCATTACCCTGAACCTTAGTAGTTTGCCTAGTGCAAGTGATTTCTCTCACCCTTTTGGTAATTCAACAAGCAAAGTAGGTGCAGCTACAGTGGCTATTCCTAACCTTCTTGCACAAGCTGGTGAAATAATGGAATGAGTGCTGCCATAGTCAATTAAGGTTTTGAATTTCTTACCTTGATAATTTGATGGTGTTTGGATTACTGAGAACTAGCGGTTTGCCCCTTTTTGTGGAGAGTGGCATGAACAAATGCATTCTCAATCTTAGCTTCCGAGGACGGGTTTTCTTCTTTGTTGATTCCCTTAGTGGAGATATTGGAAGTTTTTTCCCTCCCCATTGTTGCACGACCGCAGCCATGGGTAGCTCTAGCTTGGCCACTGAATTTTCCTTGGCGACGCTCTCCACCAAGTTTGGGGCATTCCCTTTTGAAGTATCTAGATTCATTACAGTGGAAACATCACATGCTTTGATCGCTTCTTTGAGTGGGGATAAAGTCACTGATTGCATTTTCCCTTGGCTTCTTCCGTTGGCCTTGACTTTGTCCTTGAGCCCTCTTGAATTGAGCTTTTGATATTCCTGGATTCTGGTACTTATAAGACCATGGTCTATTATTCTTGGGCTTTGGTTAGACTTCTTGGGCAATAGGTCCCGCTCTTATCAATGCATCTTGCAAATCTGAAGGACACATTGATTCCAACTAGGTGTTCAATGGTGGATTTAGCCCATCATAGAACTTCGAAACTTGTTAGGGAATGCTCATGGTCAGAGCGTATTTCAGCAAGGACACAAATCTCGAGTAGTACGCTTCTAGATAGGCCCAATTGTTTCAATTTGAAGAACTCATTCGTATTTTGAGCTCTGTATGCAGGTGGCATGTATATTCCCTGCATGTCTTCCTTTAGCTTAGCCCAAGTAATTGTGTTTTCAAAAACTGTTTGGTCCTTACACCATTGTTTCCACCAGAGCCTAGCTTCTCCGATAAGTTTAAGCTGGCAATCATGGCCTGGTTCACGGGTGACGTTCCTGTTGCACTGAAGTAATCTTCCATGGATTCAATCCATATCTCGGCATCAGCTTCAACACTCTTCCCCTTTTTGTCAAATTCTAGTGGTTTAATCTGTTTGAGGAGGAACTTCTTCTCTTGTGCCTTGATTGGGCTTAGTGCGGACATAAGACTCTGGTTCTGCGCTTGGGATTGTATGTGGTTTTGGATTAAAACCTTTGCGTTAAGATTACATTTACATATTTCTACACAACTTGAATCAATGCACAATTTATTTTTCAGTAACTACTGTGCGACAAATCAAATAAACATAAAATTCTTATTTATCCATAAAGAAGCATAAGCTTCAAGTACAATTATTCAAGGATTGGCTAGGATGATTTTCTTTTTCAATAGATACATCAACGCCAAGTTAATAATTCCCTACTGGATTCATCTATAGGAACAGAATAGTAATATGGATTAGGAGAATGGATTCTCAGGAAGCGATAAGTCATGGGAAGTTCGGGAAGTCCCCGTTTTTGATAGCCATGATGTTCATTTTGCCCCATTGCTTTAATTCTATCAGCAGCAGCAGCTGGCAAGACTTTGACCACCTTGTCATAGATATAGCAATTATTCTCTACTTGCCGAGATCTGATGTGTAGGATGGAATTTACACGAGCCTCATGGAAGATGAATAACTTGATAATATTCAAGTCTTCCAACAATTTTAGCCTCTTCAGGTTGTTTTGAAGATAGGCGAGTCGGTTGGCATCTATATAGTAGTATCCCGCGCTCCAAGTCCAACGCCTTTCCATATACGACGGTGAAGGGTTGTAGACTGGATCTAAGATCCTCATCATATCGGATTGTTAGTGATAACTTGAAGAGTTCGTAGCCGTCTTGTACATAATGTGAAATACGAGGAATCTTCTCCATGCCTCCTAAGTCTAGAAGCGGCAATAATCCACAAGTGAGTGAAAAAAAAGGAATTATTTCCTAGTGAAAACATTGCTTCACTCTTCCCAATTTATTCATATCCGGGTTGCTTTATTCATAGGTTCACTCTGATACCAACTATAACATGCTTGCCTATTGGCTATCTAAGCATGTTTAAGCGGTCCATCGAGAAATGAATCTAAGTGTCATCGCTCGGCACTCTCATGGAATGTTCTGGGGTTTTTCACCCAGGGTTTCCCAAGTCCGCCTGGCAACGGAATGTTCGCGGCCAAAACCCACTAGGATCAACCTGAAATTTGGGTTCCTAGTTGACAAGGTCTCCTAACAACATTCTATCGTCGAGTTTTGGACATCCTACTTTACGCAGAGACACCCAATCCGAAGTAGATCCAAGCCGCACTTGGTTCAAATAGAATGGGAAACGAGAGGGATGTGCCGCTCAACCTCTCTGCCTATAGGGCATAGTCCCATTCCGGTCCCCTAAAACGACATGAACCGGGTTCTAACTTAACAATTCCTAAAGTCAACCGAGTAATAAATCCTTGTGAGAAGCCTCCCAGTTCTCTGGGACCACCCTGCCATAGGACGGACCCATCAGGGATTCTGTCCACCCGCTTCCCTCAATGGGCATTCTTTAGTTACCTAATTAGGTCCTATCACATTTGTAACGTGCCCGTTCCTCAAATTGTGGGACACGTCTTAGCAGTCCATTGAGAGATATATCTAGAAGATGCCACCTGGCACTCCCAATGAATGACACGGGGTTTGCCAACTAGGGTCTCTCGAGTCTGCCTCGCAATGGAACTTATCCGACTGTTCCCACTAGGATTGACCTGAAGTCTGGGTTCCTAGCAGTCGGGCCTTCCTAATAGCCTTCCAACATCGGTCAACAGCCGCTCCACTTTGCGTAGATACAATTGGACCAAGGCAGACTCACACTGCACTTGGTTCAAAGAGAATGGGAAACAAGAGGGATGCATCGCTCAACCTCTCTGCTCGTAAGGCATAGTCTCATTCCGGTCCCCTAAAACGGCATGAATTAGGTTTTTAACTTACAAGTTCTAAGGACCTTGTCTTTTTAACGTTTGCATCAAATAAATTCCATTGAGGAAAGCTCTCGGCTAACCGAGACCACCCTTCCGTAGAATAAACCTATTGGTCACATCCACTACGCTTCCATCGGGGATTGTTTTAGTTATCTAATTACCTACCACATTATGTTTGACACATAAAAGCAGCTTCCTTAACTAACCCGTTAATCACAGGTTCCTTTACGTAATTTAGGGTACAAACACAAAGACAAGATAAAATAAGATCAAACACTTCCTTAACTTATCTTCAGATTAATGTTTGTCTCTCGCCCATATAGGAGAATTAAGTGTCCCTTTCTGCCTCGCAGAAACAATCCTTCCGTATCCCGAAAATAAAAACCCGAAGGTTTATCCTACCAAGATTCTGCCTTGTAACTAGTATCAAGGCCTTGAGATCCCATCTCAAGTCACGTAGAACACTTGTGTAGGGTTTGGAGGCATTGGGGTTTACGGCTACAGCCCCCCCTAGCACCCAAGCGTCCTCCTACCCCAAGTAATTTCCACGGAGAGACCTCTCGCGGTGGGTTCGGTCCACATTCCCGGTGCGGATTCATAACCCTCTTGGTTAGGGTTTGGTGGTTCGCAGGGGGTAGCTAGCGCCATCCTTCCTTAATTATCCCTTTAGGAAATCATCCACAGCTGAAGCAACCAACCTAATAACATTTACTAGGGAAAACATCCCTTTTGTTCCCATGGCAATTTTATCCTTACAGTTCCCGCCATGAAAATATAATCACTTGGATGTTCATCCAAATCCACAACCAATCCTTAAGTATCCTTTCAGAAACAATCAAGCTGAAATAACCAGCCTAACATCCTTTAACTAGGAAAATATCCTTTCCTAATCTAGCAAGTAACCACTCTGTCTAGCAATCACTTTTCCCATCTTTAACAAGATCAACCTTCGTTAAAACCATTTCAACAGTTCCAAGCAACATGCTTAGCATAAATCAACTACCATAAAGTTTGCTCTCCCCCTTGGGTTAGGGCTTCGCAATGTCAATTTAACAAATTCCTTCTAGATCCTTTAAATTATCTAAGTGGTCTTCCCCTTGATCCTGATTTGATCAAGGCTAACATTGTCCTATTGTTTCAAACATAGACAAGTTTGGTGGTTTGTACAACATTCCTGTTAAGGTGAAGTTCCTTTCTTGAATACCCTCGGCATTCTTCCTTAGGTCGATTGCAACCCGCAAGATCTGATACCTTGGGAATTGGGGTTTTCCCTAAGTTTGCCTTTGATTGTAAGGAACAAGAATCTATAGTCAAATGCCAATTCAACTCGTGCTTTTCGAGTTATGGACTGGTGATCCGCCCTCTCCAACGACCTTAGCATCGACTAGGTCTTCATAGGAATTTTTCCCTAGATAGTTTACCTATCTAACTCCTAAATGTTATTGCGCATTGAGTCCACTAGGATGTCCTTACCCTAGTGTGAAAGTCTCTCCGTCCTGGAAGAACAAGAGAAATTTTCCGTCCCAAGTTGTGTTACATAGCTTTGAAACCACAATTGCAAATTGGCAATTGACGATCCGCTTAAATCGAGAATTGGTCGAAACCTTAATTCCCTTATTTCGGCATAGTGTACCCTAATTGGTAAGACAACAGAATTGAGAAGAACTTCTATTAAATCTTTCCTACGCGTATGTTGGCAAACAATGAATTTTTGTATGCAATTCTTTCATGAATTTCGCAATACGCACTTTCCCTACGAAGTAAATATTTCAATCACAAAATTGAATACCTAGAATGATTCATGCATATTTTTGGCTATTGATCCATCAAGAGAATGTGTAAAAAGCAGGATGCAATAACCTATTCCTTTCCATGTATTGAGTGTGACAAAATTTATGACTTTCATCAATGCAACCTTCCTTGAACTTATTATTATTATTATCATTTTAATCGATGCAGTCTAGTCTTGTAACTAATATTTTTACATGTTAAAGGTGGATTACAAAGTCAAATTACGAGCTTAAATTCAGCAAGAAGATATGAGTCTGGGATGCATGCCTCTTAGGTGCCATATTTTGTAGGAAATTAGTGGACGTACACGAGGTAGAATTCGCTTAGGCTTCACAGAAAATTTTCTCCAAAAGCTCCCACGACCTGCAGCGCCTTCGGCGATCCAAATTGTGAATCACGGGAAGGAGGGGAAAACTCCCTCTAAGCTAGGGATGCTTGGAAGGTTCCTAGAACCTTCCAAAGCTCCCTCTCTCTCTTCTTCTTCGTCTTCTTCTTCTCCTTCTCTTTCTCCCTCTTCTTCTTCTTCTTCTTCTTCTTTCTTCCTTCTCCTTCTCTCTCTCCTCTCCTCTTCTTCTTCTTCTTCTTCTCCTTCTCTCTCTCCCTCTTCTTCTACTTCTTCTTCTTCTTCTTCTCCTTCTCTCTCTCTCCCTCTTCTTCTTCTTTTCTTCTCTTCTCCTCTTCTCCTTTCTCTCTCTCCCTCTTCTTCTTCTTCTTCTTCTTCTTCTTCTTCTTCTTCTTCTTCTCTTCTTTCCCTTCTCTCTCTTCTTTCTCTTCTTCTCCTTCTCTCTTCTCTCCTTCTTCCTCTTCTTCTTCTCTCTTCTCTCTTCTCTCTCTCTCCTTCTTCTTCTTCTTCTTCTTCTTCTTCTTCTTCTTCTTCTTCTTCTTCTTCTTCTTCTTCTTCTTCTTCTTCTTCTTCTTCTTCTTCTTCTCTCTTCTCTCTTCTCTCTTCTCTGTGTGTGTGTGTGTGTGTGTTCACGCAAGGGGGGGGTGTCTCCGCTTGACGAACGAGGAGGGGGGGTTCCTGATGAAAGCCCAGGGGGGGTCTCCTGCTATTGCCGCAATGGAGGGGGGGAGGTGGCAAAGCACGAGGGGGGGAGGGGGGGAGGGCCTGCTTGTGGACAACCAGGGGGTGCCTTTATAAGGTGAGGAGGGGGAGGCTATATGCTAGGTGGAGGGGCGGGCAGCCATGCCGCCCCCCCCCCCCCCCCACTTGGCTACCATGGGGAGGGGGAAGGCCTTTGGGGAGGGGCCACATGGCTCCCTCTCCCACACAGGTGGTGCACTTGTTTTCTCACACACATACACACTCTCTCTTATCCATTTGATGGGGAGAGAGAGAGGTAAAAAAAATTGCATTCATTTTAAATAAAATTTTGCCTTTGAGAGCAGGGCTCATGTGCCAAGAAGCGGGTAGGCATGGGGAGACTATTTTAATGACCGAAATGTTACAACATTTATGTAGGACATTTAAAAATAGCTTCCTTAGTTAAGCCTTTTAAGAAACAGGGTTCGTTTGCGCAACTTATGGCAGTGACACAAAAACAGTTCAGACAAGTCCTTTGGAAGTAAACTTTATATTATCTTCTTAACTGAAATACAAGTCTTGTCCAGAAGGGACAGTTTTCGTGATCTGTGAGGATGCATCTTATTTCCTCCAAGTATCCGCCCTTGCACTAGTAACAGCTAGAGTACATGTTACTTCTTGGGATACCACTGTTTGCATTGCAGCTCATTTTTGCTGGTATCTTGCTTTTATGCATTAGCAGTCCACCCCGAATACTCGAAAGAGTATCCCATAGTCACTAATTAATCCAAATGAGGATGTAGTTGTTGCTCACATGGATGTGCTCTATTACTTTGCACATGCCTTCCCTACCAGGTTCATAATTTTACTAGAAAGGATGTGTTGTCTACAGTTCCTCCAAAATGTACCTTAGTACTTTTTAGATGAGAACAAAGCCTTTGACCGTCTTAAATTTAGTATGCAATTTAAGAAGAAATACCTTCATCCTACTTAGTAGGAGGGTTTTCATGATTGTGTCCTCTCTTTCTTAATGGAAACTTCTTCTTTTTGTCCAATTTTTTGGGGATTTGTGCCGTTTAAACTATATTTGTATATGGGTATTTTTTGCGTTGGGTTTTGTTTGTTTTTTATATTGTGAGGAGTTGATCTTTGTGAAGATTGCTGATGATGGTTATAACATGATTGCAGTGAGAATTTGGATGCTGAACTCTTATATCCTTTAATAGTTTGAGTTATTTTGGTTTTATGGTATTGGAATGGTTTTTAGTGTTATTGGTTTTCCTTTCATATGTATTTTAGATACATGTTCTATGAAGCTGATATATTGGGGACGTGATAGTAGCTGCTGATTTGACCTGGATTGAAGATTCTTTTTAGCGGATATTAGAGCTTTTTTTTTTCTAAGGTCGCGAGGACGCTTCCTTTCTAAGTGTGGGGATATGTTAAGTGCTGAAATGATATGTTTTTTGGGCTGATTTTTTGTTGTTTTTGTTGCTGCATGGTTGTTTTTGGTGATAGATTGTTTGAATTTGAAGATGTTTTGAAGTGTTTGGAATGGTTTGAGTATGTTTGAAGGGTTTATGATGGTTTTTGATGAAGATATGTTGTTCTGTAGGGTTATGCAATTTTTTCTGTTTGGTTCTGTAAGGTCTGATTTTCTTTTGTTTTCTTCAGTTTTGTTTCTGTTTTGGTCATTGAGATGGTTGAATGAATGTTTTGAGAGATGGTTGAGGTTGTGTTAAAAGATTTATGAAAGATTGAATTGGTTTTCGTTTGATTTTTATGGTTTTTATGGTCTTTGTTGATCTTTTGTAAGGTTCTATGGTTCTGTTGTTCTGTATTTTTGTTGCTCTGTGGTCTATTCTGCTTGTTTCTGTTGAGTGTTATGTTGGATATATGGATGTTTTGGGAAGTGTTTTTGTTTTAGGAAAGGATGAATGGAAGCTCTATTCAAGCTAATTGAAGTGAAGAAGTAGTTGATAAAGATTCACAGAAGGTTACAGAAGAACAGTGATAGAAGCCAAATCTCACAGGACACTATGATATCTCTGGTGCCTCTTCGCATCAGACATACATTTTGGGAGGTGTATCCATGACCAAGAGAGGAGAATTGAGTGCCATTCTTCTGGAGTATTGTAGTGAGGCTATGATGTATTATTGAGAGAGCAAGAGTATGTGAGAGAGAGAAGTGACAGAAACTCAGTTCTATGCCTAAAAAACATGTATCTACTATGAGAGATAGAAAGAGAACTATGAAGACAATGAAGATGAATACTATGTGATTACTTCCATTAAAAAATGGTGTATTCTTTTGTGTTCCTTATTCTATTGATGGATTCTGTGAAGATGTTGAAGATTATGGTTGATTCTATTAAATTTGTGGGAGATATCTACTATGATGCTGCGTAAAGATTTGTCCTTTTCCTTGTTGTGGTTCTCTAAAGAATGAAACAAAAGCTTGTTGATGTTACAATATATATTTTCTTGCAGTAGAAACCCCTTTTCCTTGGTGTCTCTCTTGCGGCTCCACACCTGTGTTGACAGTTCTTTCACGAGAGTGCCTATAGAGCTCGTTCGTTCTAGAAGCTTTGCCTTCGCACAAGATGGCAAGCGGTTAGAAGCCCTTGATCTTAGCTTCGCTCTGATACCATTGGTGCGGAAATCGGATGCCGTATGCGCACGTAGTGAACGCCAGAAGGTCCCCAAGAACAAAGAACTCTAGAAAAGCTAGGTTCCTTGATTAGTGTCCTTTGACGTTTGGTTCCTATGCACATGCAAATGTGACAAAGAGTCATGCTACAACTAAAGGTGTCTTTATGCACGTACACGCATAACAACTGGAGAAGTAAAATGGAAAAACCATTTGGAGATGCATGAGAGCATAAGCTTGAGGTCTAAAAACAACTCAATAAAGGTGTCAATTGGCAAAACACACTAGATGGATGCATTTGGAACCATTGAACTTGCATCCAATGACTTAAACAATCTTTGTGCAAAAAGGACCATGAGAAACCTCTATTTTGATTATAGAAACCTACATTCACATGCAAAAAATAATAATCAAGCTCATATCTCAACTATAAAGGCATATGACAAAAAATAAAGGACACAAAACATTTCACGTTTGTTGGTGGAAAGCAGGATAGAAGACGAGGGTAGGAATGGGCACTTGAAGGTTTTGGGTATTTTCCTCTTTGTTAGCTTGACTAATTTGGTTCTTATTCATTTGGTGCTTTAGTTATTATATTTATTATATGTTTGTCTTTAAGTGACTGGGGGGGGGGGGGGGGGGGACAAGATTGGGAGATAGTAGGTGGGAGGGGGGAATGGATATTGTGAGAGGATATTTGCATATTGTAGGTTATTATTATTATTATGAAGTTAAATATAAATATTGTTTTCTAGGTGGGACAAGGGGATTGTGTGGGAAAAGAGGTGTAAATGGGGGTTTTTAGGAGAGAGGGATATCAATATATGAAAAGGGGGGCTTATAGGGGTCTTTTTTGAGGCTCTTTTCAAAATTTTATGTTTTTATATTTGATATTTTGTAGAGAGAAGAGAATACATGTGAGGAGTTAAAATGAGGTTATGAATGTGAAAGGAAACAAGGTGTGCATGTAAACATGTGCATAAAAAATTGAAAACAAGAATCACCCATGAACTTGGGGTCAAACATAACCAAACAGATGAAATATTTGGATAGTAATACCCACAACCTATAAGTACAATTGAGGAATTTAAAAAAAAAGGTGAGATGCTCTAGTTGTTAGGCTTAATGAGAGCTCAACATTGGGACATTGGATAGAGAGTCTTATTCCTTCAAGAGCATGGCATGCTCTTGTCTCTACTATCTTTCAACTAGTTTTCTTGTACTCTAGCTTTGAACCATCTAATTTCCTCTCACACTCATGCAAGCAAAAAACTAGTAGACCTTAGAGGTGCAGTAGACTCAACTTATCTTCACCATATTTTAGTTTGAGTGCATCGAAGATTCATTGATGACCTCCATCCATGTATTCTACTCCAAGACGCCTCATCTACTCCTATGCATCCACTCAGTGTAACTCCAATATGGAGAGAAGGGATAGTGAAAAAGGAGAAGGAAAGAATAGAAAAGAGATCCTTCCAATGATTTGTCACTCACTCTCCATCACACATGTCCTCTGATTCAACTCCTCACGCTTCAAGAAATTAAAGCAAGATGGGAAGCAAGAAGTGAAGATAAGTTTCTCTTGCACTAGTCCCTCACTCAAGCTCACACTCTCACTCACTCTCCTTCACTCTCAAGGAATGGTACATAGAAAGACAAACAAGAATGTAGAAGAGTAGAGACTCGAAGTTGGCACATACAAGAATGATATCTCTATTCAATTTTACACATTATGTCCATTGGGGTTAGGGTTGGGTTTCTCAATTGGTGTTGGGAACCCTCTACCCCTTTTCATAAGCTTGTGATTGGTCCTTTTTCCTTTTGCATGCACTTTGGCATTTGTGGACATGATTTAGGTATAAAAATGACTAGAGATTGCACATAACCTTCTCATTTGATATGGGTTTTCTAAATGAAACTTTAGGAATCGCTTACTGTTTGCACACGAGTGAGTCCAGATCTTATCAAATATTTGTAATATAAAGGAATGATTTATCCATAAGTAGTAAATTGAAAACAATGCAATAGGTTTATTTCCTCTTTCAAGTTAAAGAAAATCTATTAAAAAAAGACAACCCCTATATCAAGAAAAAGAAAGACCTTTTTTCATATTCTATGGCTTGGACACGCAAATCTTTTCATTTGGGTGGAGCTTTTAATTTGGGAAGGCATTCCTGTCTTTCAAGAATATCATGGATCCAAGTTCTTCAAGTGGCATATTATCTTGCTCTCATGTGAGATGTGGGTGTTTGGAAATCATGGTTGGAGACAATTCATTTTGAAGACTATGCAATGTTTCTAGTGTGGGAGTTTGGTGGAGGTAAGGTTTCCTTCCCTACAAGATTCGGCCTCCTTATATCGACTATTTTCCTTGTTGTTGACATCTCTTGATGTGATTCTTCTTCAATGGTTCACGACGATGCTTCACTTCTTTGTGTGGGAGTATTATGAAGCCTAAATATGTGAAAAATATAAGGCATCAAGTGGATTCTAAACCAAAAAACATCTCAACATAAAATATATTTCTATGTGCTATATCCAATTAAAATCACAATCAATAGACAAGTGTTTATTTTGTTAGTTTATGTATATAACAAACTCTATCTAGGGATGTACAACTAAATAAAATATATCTAGGAATGTACAATGAAATAACAAAATCGTATTTCTAAATTTCTATATAGTAGTATGTTTGAGTAGTAAATCCAAGGCAATGGTGGCTAATTAGCAACCTTTCTAATTTTAACTATCTTGTGTTTTGTTTATAGAAATATTGCTATATAGTAATACTTTTATTAGAAACATAAGTAGCAAACATTCATTTTTTACCAGTTGAAACTTTTACTAGACAATCGTAAATCCACCTAGTAGATTTTCCATTTTTGCTAAAAAGAAATTGGTGTAGAGTTGCTTTTAGTTGATATGGCCTTTTATTGGTGGTACCATCAATAGGTTGTATTGATGACAACACAACCATGCAGTCAAAGTTCAATACCATGATCACACAAAGCATTGCTATGCTAGAGAGTATGCCATATAAGCACTTCCAAAAAAAAGTTGAGCTTGACATTATATTCTTATTTACTTATGACTAATCAGTAGGTTGCATTGATGACAACACAAGCATATAGTCAAAGTTCAATACTATGATCACACATTGCTATGCTTTAGAGTATGCCATGTAAGAATTTATTGGTGGTAACATCAATAGGTTATATTGATGACAATACAACTGTGTATTTAAAAGGTGAGCAGAAGATGGAAACATGAGCAAAAACAAGAAGAGAGTAAGAACTATGGAGGTTCAAGCAAGAAGAGGGAGACCGATGTGTGGAAACTCCAACAATCATAGTGTGTGACGTACCTTCCCTTATTCTATTATCACTAAAAGAATAAATAATAAAGTGATAATGATGGACACTCACTACCTATAGTAGTGTATAGGTGTATGGGTCTATATACATGAAATGTAGGTGGCTAGGCATATGTAGCCTTTATTCCAAGCCTATGGATCCCAAATATGATAGTCCATCTCACATGCATCCCCATATCCAAGAAAGATTCATTTGACAAACTTTGAATTGAACTTGTTATGCTTGTCTTTGGGAATATGTAAAAAGCCTTACATCTAAAGACTCACAAGTATGCATATGAGGGAGGTTTACCAAACCATACCTTCTCTACAACTCTACCACCAAGTTCAATGCATGGGAATAGTTAAGTTCCTTGACTAAGCATACTATGGACTCTTTCCTAAATAGTCCTATTCATGTGCTTTGCAATACCATTTTGGGGTGGGTTGTATGCGATAGTCAACTAATTCTTAATATCCCTCTCATCACATAGCTTCTCAAAAGCCTTAGAGACATATTCACCTCCATTTTTAAACTGTAGGCACTTTAGTCTATATCCAAACTAGTTCTCAACCATAGCAAGAAAGTGTTGAAACATAGGCAAAACATCAGATTTCTACTTAATAGGATAAGACCAAACCTTATGTGAATAATCATCTATAAATGTAATAGAGTACTTTGCACCATCCAAGGATTGACAGGACATGGAGCCACAAACATCTAAATGCACAAGAGCCACAGGCTCACCCGCACGTATAAGATTAGACTTCTTATGTGAATTATGAGTCTGCTTGCCATACAAACAATAATCACATGAATCAAAACAAGAATAATACAAGGGTGAGAAACACTGCAAATAGGCCAATATTTTCATTCATTTCAAAAACATGGGCCCAAGGAGACAATTCCATAAAGATACATGTGGAAGATCAGGGCACAGCCAATACTGCAAATGGGCCAATATTTTCATTCATTTCAAAGACATGGGCCCAAGGAGACAATTCCATAAAGATACATGTGGAAGATCAGGGCGCATCCAATACATGGCCAACAGATCTAGAAACAAGCAAAGGATAGAGGCTACCAACCTTGGCATCTTTAGCAAAAACAAGACTACCACCACGAGTAATTTTCCATGAAGAATCTCCAAAAGATACATGGTACTTTTCATCATCCAACTATCCAACTGAAATAAGGCTTTTTTATCAAAGCTAGGACATGACGTACATCATGAAGCACAATGAGAGTACTAGTACCAAGTGTCATCTCCTAGTCTAACAAAACTTGTAACTACTGTACAGTATAGCTATGAAACGAATGGTGATGTGGGGCAACATGGAATGAAGCTGTAGAATCAAGAAGCCAACACTAAGAGCAAGTGGATGGTGTATCGATTAGTTGACTAGCATCAAGAGATGAAGTTTCAAGAATGTAGGCATTAGAACTATACTTCAATGCATGTATCTCCTCTATCTTCACACTGGACTTAGGTACAATCTCAGTGGACTTTGAATTTTCATGTACTTTTCCCTTACTTTCTCATTGCACCTATCATTGCATATTTTATGGCACTATGACCTAATGTGACCCTACTTCCCACAATAGTGACATGTCAAAGAGGACTTTTCCCTTACTTTCTTATTACACTTATCATTGCGCATTTTATGGCACTACGACCTAATGTGACCCTAGTGCCCACAATAGTGACATGTCAAAGAGGACTTACAACCATGGGACTTACTATGGGATTGTCCACAAGACTGAGACTTGCCCTTGTCGGCAGGCTGTGAGTCTCCACCATAGTTATTATTACATTTTTTACCATTTTTCTACTAATAGTAAGTGTATGAGAAGTGTGGGCTGCATCAATAATCTTATTGTTTACTTCTTTTGTTAATAAAGTGCTCTCTACATCACTGCATTTAAAACCACCCTTAGGGAGATTAGAAGTTATACCAGTATGAAATGTATCCCATGACTTTGATAGTGTGACAAGCAAGAACAAAGACTTTATGTTATCCCCAAACTTGATGTCTTGCAAGATGAGATGGCTAAAAATAGAGTGGAACTCATTCAAATGAGTACACGTAGGGGTACCCTCCTTCATGTTGCAAAGGTCCACAAGCTTCTTCAACCAATACAACTAAGATACAAGACTTTGGTTGTTATAAGGATCAAGGACCTTCTTCCATAACTCATATGCACCACCCTCCATAGAGATAATATTAAAATACATCTGCTTAGACAAAGGAAGTATGATAGTGGACTTGCAAAACTTATCGATTCATCCCACTTATCTGTATCCCAACCTTTTGGCTTTATACTCTTTGCTCTCAATGGCCTAACTTGCTTCCTTTGCACCAATACTTGCCATATTTGGATATTCCAATATTAGAAATTGTTTCAATGTTGAAAATTTTGGTTAATGCATGAGAAGTATTTGCTGTAATGACTACAAAGGACTGAAAGATACAAGAGTATGCCTGCTATAATTATAGCAAAATATTAGAAATTGTTACCATCACGCATTTCAATGTTGAAAATCGTGGCTAATGCATGAAAAGTACTTGCTATAATGACTACAAAAGGATTGAAAGATATAAGAGTATGGTTGCTATAATTATAGCAAAATATCCCTAGAACTAAGCCAAAAGGGCAGGCAATAAGGTGAGAAAAAAAGAGGGTATTGTTGGGGGTAAAGGCACCTTTGCCTAGCCGCTTGTGTATTACTACACTGAGAGTACCTGCACTTGCACACTGTAGGCAGTGGGCGCCCATCACCGTCACTTTATTCTTTATTCTTTTAGTGACATATGAATAAAGAGAAGGCTAGTCACACATTGTGACTGTTGGAGTTCCCATATTGTGAGTCTCTCTCTCTCTCTTGCTCTTGCTCTCCCGCCATAGCTCTCTCGTGCAAGCTTCAATCCTTCTCACCTTTCAACTGGTATCAGAGCATGGTTGCTTGAGCATTGGAGCTTGGTCTGTGACTCCATCAGTATCCCATTGAATCCCTACACCATTGGTGCATTCTCTCGACAACCATATTCATTTCATTTGAGCTTCCATCACTCCCCGACTTCTCGAGCACCTACCCGGCCCATTTGGGCACCCTCAAGGCATTCCTTTAGAGGTATTGAAGCATTCTTTTGAGTGTTTGTTTCATTTTGCAGGGTGCAACAGGAAGGGGAAGCCATAGCTCCAAGGATTGGAGCTCTCCCATTTCATATCTTGGCTCCTGCCTGATTAGGCTTGACAAGGCTTTGTGTAGGCCTTCTTTAGGCTCACTTGAGCCCCCCTTCCACCCCATTGATGCCATGTGGAGTAGGAGCATACCCAGTAACATCAGCCCTGTTTGTGCCAACTTGAAGACCCAACAAAAAATCATTTTTTACTTCCTTGGCACTCATTGGTAGCTTGAAAACACTTAATTTGGTACTTGGAAACACCCACCTAATGCTCCACATTAGTAGTTTATCATTGGCATTGATTTGTGGATTGATTTACCTCAGTCCAAGACTATTTTCCATAGTCCATAGGCATCCACAAATAGTGTTACATTAGTACTTTATGTTTATGCTTGGATAGCATTGACATTTGATGCCCGGTTGGTCCCGAATGGTCCCGAATGTTAGGGGAATGTATGCCTATTGATTGGCCATCATTTGGAACTGATTTAGTGGCCTGAAATACTCACTTTTACAGACTAGATCACTGTTGTACACTCGAGGGCTGAAGCTTATTTAGTCACTTTATGCTTTGCCTATTGGTCCGGGTGCTTTTCCCGAGCGTTTCATATGACTAAATGAAGGTTGGAAAATGCTTTGGATGGTTTCGGAATGTATTTTCAGCCTTGCATATTGAGCTTTTGAATCTTTGAGACTAGGATCTCCTCGTGGATGATGTATGATTGATATACATTGGTCCATGTAGATGTACTTGGGCTGATTTGACTTTGTATTCACTGAGTAGACACCGACTTGTGTCAGGTCTTGGCAGTGGTATGTACATTTTGTCCTGTTGATTGTGTCAGGTCTTGGCAGTGGTATGTACGGACTTTGTTTGACATGCTTGGGTGTTGGATCATGTCAATTTGACTGTTACATGCTTGTTTATGTCCGTTTGATGCTCGTTTTGCATTGACAATCAGTGATTGACTTTGAATATTGGGTTTTACCTTACTGTCAGCTCTCATTGTACACTACTGTCATAAATTATAGCAAGCATATATATTTGGAGACTGTCATGTATTTTTCATGATGAATCCTCGTACTTTGGTGTATTTTGATGGTACTTGGTGGGCAACATAATTAAATACTCGCATCTCGCAATTTTGCCTTGGTTTTGGTGGTTTTTGGTCATTTTTCGTAGTTTACAACAAGCAGTTTTGAATTAGCTGCACTATTTTAGCTTGCAATATGTCATCTTCTTCCATTGGAAGTGCTATCTTTAACATCATTAAGCTTCATGGTACGAATTATGCTTATTGGAAGAGCCAAGTTTGGCAAGTATTGGCGCAAAAATCGTAGATAAAGTCAGTAAGGTTGAGTGGAGAGTAGCTTGAAACTATGACTAATGACAAATGGATGGAGCTTGATGAGTTATGCAAGTCCACTCTCATCTTGTCTCTCATCGAATAGGTGCATTACAATGTGGTTGAGGAAGCACAGAGTGCTTGGTAGCTTTGGGATAAGATCAAGAACCTCTATGACAAGCAAAGTCCTACAAGTCAAATGTATTGGCTGAAACAACTTATGGATCTCCGCATGAAAGAGAATGTGACCATGTCAAGTCATCTGAGCCAGTTTCATGCTATTCTTAAGAACTTGGTTTCGTAGGGCATTTATTTCAAAGAGGATGTCACTCCGTTGTTCTTGCTCAGAACTCTTAATGAGTCTTGGGATACTCTGAAGCTATCTAATGTTGAGAGCTCTCTTCTGCAAGAAGAGATGAACCGTAAGAATTTGGGTGCCTCTCATGTGTCTCATGCTTTGATAGTTAGAGGTCAACATGATGGGAATGCAAAGAATGACCGTGGTAATGACCATGGATGAAATTTGCAAAAATCTCGAGCCAAGTCATGTGGCAAGTTGCGTAGTAAGTCTCATGGGAGAAATGCCAATCTGACTTGTCATCATTGTGGGAAGAAAGGACACATAAGGCCATAGTGTCATGAATTGCACAATGAAAGGCGCAAAGACAAGGGGAAAGAGAAAGTGCAAGAAAAGTCTTGTAATCGCAACATAGTACATGCTAAGTTAAGTGTTAAAGTTGAAAGAGTCTTTATGGCTTGAAGTAGGTACCTAGGGAATGGTATCATAAGTTTGATACCTTTATGCATTCACATGGCTACAGTCGTAGTGCTATGGATCCATGCTTGTACACGAAGAAAGCTCGTGATGCTTCTTTGCTTAATTTGGTACTCTATGTGGATGGCATGCTATTAGCAGGGAAAGCTCATGATGAGCTAGATGCTCTTAAGGCTTAGCTCAAGAAGAGCTTTGAGATGAAGGATTTGGGATAGGCCTCTCACATACTTTGGTATGCACATTAGATGCGATAGGCATCAAGGACTCCTCTACTAGTCATAGAGGGAGTGAAGCCTATTGGCTATACATTGCCTTCTTATGTGAAGGTATCATAGGCCGATTGTCCGCATACAAATGAGTAGAGGGCACATTGTGAGTCTCTCTCTATCTCTCTCTTGCTCTTCCTCTCTCGCCGTAGCTCTCCTATCCACAAATTGCAATAAAGTGTGCCAAATCAAAGTGTTTGTTCTCCAAAAGAATGTTGAAAACAATCATTACATCACTACTATAATAGATGCACTAGTGTATGTCAATCCAACTGCAAGCAAACACACAAAATAGCAAGCTCCCACTACCAAGAATATTCAAATAGCAACTAGGAATGAATAATGCAACTAGCAATGAATAAGTATAGACCACAAGTACCAAAGATTGTTAAGAACTCAAAGTGTTAGTAAACCATGCATCCCATAAGTATATACATAGTGCATGTAAAAGATTTTAAGAGTAACTGCAGAGATCTGCCAAATGCACAATGAATGAAAGAGCAATGATACTCAATACATAACCAATATGTACATATACATCATTGACAAATTGTTGATAGAGGTAACTACCAATGTCCGAAGCATGTAGAGTCAAATCAATCCACAAGTAGAAGTAACTATGTCAAGTAGCATGTATGAGAGCTATGTGTCCTTGCTCTCCTTAATTGAGGGTCCACCTAGGTTATCTAGAGTCCAATTTTTTGTGTGTCGCACAATTGAGGTTGAGGATGAAGTCTAGGAGCGGGTTTAAAGATATGGTATCAGTACACCTATTCTAGCCACAAAAAGAGAGCTCCTATAGAATGTCCCACTTGTTCAACCACTAGACTTGATAATCTTTTTTTATTTTCTTGTGTTGTCCCCCCAACAGATTGTAGACCCCCCAAATGATCCTTCTTTAAGCTCCTACAAAACTTGGAGCACAAGTGAAGTGACTAACCAAATGTTAACAATATTTTGTGAAGGCTAAAATTAAAGAAGGACAACACAAGTACCAAATTTATTTGATGATGGATTATTACTTTCGAAGCTTCAGTGTATTATTTTTGGGCACTTATATTATTCTCTACTTCATGAACATCACATTATTATGATTGTGTTATTCAATGAGAGCAGGGTTCACTCTCATATACATTATATAATCACAAGCAATTATGTTTGTCACATACAAACTATTGTGTGGGTTGCACGCATGGATTTGTGACTAGAATAGAATAGGCTAGGACTACTTAAGGTTAAGGACAAAGCTTTAAGGAATGACAAACCCTAATTTACAGTGGTGGAAAACTTAAATCGCAAAAGGGATGCAAATCCTACAACACAAATGGGGTGCCACCCTAGAGAAGTGATCTAAGCCTTATCCTAATTTGTGTCTATAAGAGTGGGAGATCTCAATTGTAATTACCCTTTTGGTGCATCCATGCTATGGAAGCTCTATCACTATTGAAATTTTCTATTCTCTTTTTCTATTCTATCATCTTGCTTCCATTGTTGAGAGTGAGGGAGAGAGAGGTGTGTTGAGTGAGGGACTAAGGGAAGGTGAAGCTTTACTAATTCTTCTTGCTTTTCTTCTTGTTCTTCCCATTTTTGTGGTAAGAGGGTTGAGTTTGGAGTTATCTATAAGGTTGTGAGATTTTGAGAGAAGCTCTTTTCCATCTTCTTTTTCTTCTTCTTCTTCTCCATCTTTTCCTCTCATCATTAGTGTGCTCGATGGTGGATGCAAAGGATCGATAACATTGGATTGTGTTGTTTGGGTTGTAGGACAATCTTTGAACCTTCAAGCTTTTGGACTACAACCCATAAATGTAAGTTGGTGAGTTCACTACATGTTGAAGCTAGTCTCGTATTCTTTCTTTTTTGGTTTGGAGAGAAGGATGCATGGTTAGTTAGAGTGGAGTATCAAGAGACAAGGTGAGACATTGTTGCCTAAGTGAGTTTAAACTTTAGAAAGAATAGAAGTTTGTCCAATGTCTCAACTGTTGTGCATTGAGCCCAACATTTTGGTCCCATTGATGGGACAAAGGATGGTGCAATCGCCAAGGTTCTCACACTCCAAAAATGTGGCAAAATAGGAGGCTTGTCCTCTTGAGTGGATGGGATTGATGGGGTATTGATCATCGATACTTGTGACTTGCATACATTGAAACATATGCAACTAGTCTAGGAAGGCCGCGAATTGAGAGGAACTAGTTCATTGGATTGAGATTGTAAAGATTGAATTAGTTAGACTAGACAAAATACAAACTCAAACTTAAAAACACAATAAAACTCATAAAACAAAACAAAACACAAAAATAGAAAACATAAAACTCAAAATTCAAACTTTTATTGCTTAAAAATATTGTGTGATATTATTGTGGATAGAAGATACATCATGCTTGTTGGGTTATGTGTTCATTGAAGAAGCAAAACAACACAACAATACAAAATGCAAAATGCAAAACACAAAAAATCGAAACTCAGAACTCAAAACTTCTTGCTTAAACAATCCATGTGTCAATATTGTAGATGCATCTTGCTTGTTATGGTGATTGATTATGGATGCATTGAAGGAAGGAAGTAGAGAAAAACTTGAAGAACACAAAATTCAATATAGAAGAATGAAATAAATGGCCATTATCTTTATTGTTTGGTTGGTTGTTGCTTATTACCATGTATTGAGTTGGTCAATTTCTTTTGGCTCTTGTAATTTGATTTGATTGCAATTGAGACCCCTCTTATCACACACTATATCCTTACTTCGACCACATAATTCATTTCCACCAAACTCACTTCCACTTAGTTTACTTTCATTACAAGATCACTTCCACTAAATTCACTTCTGCTAAATTTACTTCCACCACAAGATCACTTCTACTAACTTATCGCCCTGTGCCGATGATGGCGTTAGGAAGAGGACGAGGTAGAGGCCTAGGAGGGCAGACGCAGGATCCAATCACCTGTTGGACTTGTGGTCACCCAGGTCATGTCTCATCACACTACCCTGAAAGGGAGCAGCAAAACAGAGACAAGGCTGACCAAAGGTGTGCTGAGTGCGGAATCACTCATCTCTTCGTCGATTGCCCAAAGCGAAAACCGTCTTCTAGCTCAACCAACGTACCATCTGTCCCATTGGGACTGTTTGGAATCGAGAACCTCGATGGGGAGGCAGCACCTATTCCATTACGGGTCATGACACATGCCCAGACAAAGCAGGCCAGCATATCACTACCAGGACCTAGCAACCTTGACGCAGCTTCAATAGGGAAGAAAAGTCGCAGGCGGAAGAAGAAAAGGTCAGAAGCTAAAATCACATTAAAAACGGAGAGTGCTATAACTCTGCCTGCTGGAAAGAAGGTCTCTGACGCAGAGGTAGAGACTTCAGCCCCCCTAAGACGGCAGAAAAGGGAAGTGCTAAGGTAGGGGAATACCCGCATCCAAAGCGACAGTTAGAGGCCATAAAAAAAGTAAAGGAATCCGCCTTTGTGTAGATTTTAGAGAGTTGAATAAGCAGACTGTTAAAGATTACTACCCGTTGCCGTTTATTGACCAAATTTTGGATCAACTAGCATGTAGGGAAATCTATTCGTTTATGGACTTCTTTGCAAGGTATAACCAAATGGCGATTGCTGAGCAAGACAAGCTAAAAACGATGTTTATTACAGTCTTCAGTACCTTTGTGTACCATGTGATGGCATTTGGGTTGTGTAATGCACCTGGTTTGTGGCAAAGAACAGCCGACAAGACCTTTGGAGACATTTTTCCAGAGGAGCTAAAAGTATTCATTAATGATCTAGGGGCAGCCACCGTAAGGGATAGACAGTTGATCATTTTTCGTAAGTGTTTTGAGCATTGCAGACAATTTTGCATAGCTCTTAACCCACGGAAGCGCATCTTCGGAGTCCCTTATAGACTCTTGTTAGGCCATGTGGTTAGTTCCGTAGGGATTGCAACTGATCCTGAAAAGATCAAGGTCATAGTCACCATGAGTCCGCCACGTACTCCAAAGGAATTGCATAGCTTTTTGTCATCAGTAGGGTATTATCGGAGGTTTATCAATGCCTTGGCAAAAAGAACATTGCCATTGACAAACCTGTTGTCCTTTAACTGCCAGTTTACGTGGAGTTATGCTTACAAAGTGTCTTTTGATGATGTGGAGCAGAAGCTTGCCAAAGCACCTATTTTAAAAGCACCAAAAAGGGGCGAAATGTTCTATATATTTTCAGTAGCAACCATGTATAGTATCAACTGCTATTTAGCTCAAATCTAGGAGGAAAAGTGGTATCATCCGATAGCTTTTGCTAGTCAGAAGTTGGGCATATCAGAAATTAACTACACCTATATGGAGAAGTTGTGCCTTGCGATGGTATTTGTGACCAAAAAGTTCAGGCACTGCATTCTTTATGAGAGGGTGGTTTTTTATACGAAGCCGGAAAGGCTTCGATTGTTGTTGAATAAGTTATAGCCACCTGACCATTTAGCAAAGTGGTTAATCACTTTGCAGGAATTTGATTATGAGATTAAGAGCAAGCCGCCAAAGCTTCAGGGCATTATAGAGTGTCTTGTGGATTTCGGAGAGCCAAAAGAGGTCGTGGTTGAAGGAAGTGACATGGAAACTTTGTTCAAGATTGATACGGTATCTATTCCCTCCTGGTATGTTGCTATAACACACTATCTTTCTACAGGAGAGACTGGAGCTACTTTATCAAAATCGGAGAAGAGGAAAATTAAATAGCAGGCATTGAAATTTTCCTTGATCGCAGGCACATTATATCAGCAAGGTGTTGATGATATCTATCGCCGATGTGTGATGCTTGACGAGGTTCCCTTTATTTTGGAAGAGTGCCATGACTCCGCTTGTGGAAGGCACTTTGCTCGGCGGTTAATGGCACAGAAAGCTTTAAGAGCTGGATATTGGTGGCTGTCCATCTTCCAAGATTCCTTTGAGTATGTTAAGAGATGTAATATCTGTCAAAGGCATGACAGCAGAGAGAATAGGAAACGCCCACTTATGCCTATCATGGCTATCCTTCCATTTGAGAAGTGGGGCATTGACTTTGTGGGTCCTATCACCCCATCGTCTACTACTCAGAAAAGGTACATTATAGTAGCAACTTATTACTTTACAAAGTGGTCTGAAGCACGGGCGACGAGGCAAGACAATGCAAAAGAGACTGCCAGTGTCCCACTTGAGCAAATCATTTGCCGATTTGGTCCGCTAAAAGAAATAGTATCGGACCGTGGAACCCATTTTTTAAATAAGGTAATTAGAAGCCTAACTAAAGCATGGAAAATTACGCATAACAAGACGACCCCCTATAATCTGCAAGCAAATGGACAAGTCAAAAGTACCAATAAGTATCTTGTGGGTATCCTATCCAAGATAGCCTCCGAACAGAAGCGGGACTGGGATACAAAATTATATGTGGCAGTTTGGGCGTATAATACGACGTTTAAACGAGCCACTGGCCACACCCCATTCAAATTAGTTTATGGGGAGGAGTGTGTATTGCCCTTAGAAATTGAGTTGCCGACCATTAGATTCGCAATCAATCATTCTCTGGGTGATAAAGTTGCCCTATTTGAGCGATTTACGATTATAGCCCACTTAGACGAGCTCAAATTGCAGAGTTTGTTGCACCAAGAGGTAGCTAAACGTCGGATGAAATGGTTGCATGATCTGAAAGCGAAGAAATATACTTTTAAAAAGGGGCAGTTAGTTCTATATTACGATGCGCATAGGGAGTTGTTTCGAGGAAAGTTGGAACCTGGATGGGATGGCCCTTACAAGATAGTTCGGATAAGTAAAAATAAGTCCACGGTTCTATTAGCTGATCTACAAGGGGTGGAATTTAAGAATAAGGTTAATCTTAATAAGATTAAACCTTATTATTTCTAAATATGCTAACGCGCTAAATGCATTGCAAGTCCATGTTGGGGCTGATTGGAGACCTACATGAGAGCTTAAATTGGTTGATGGGGCGGTTAATCCCTTATTTGGAGCACCCATATCTCGAGCAAAGATATCATCAAGGGAGACTTATTTGGTGGAGCAAGGGATATAAAGTGATTGAGCAAGAAGACGGTACCTTTGTGTGGGAAATTAAAGTTTTCTGCCATCACTGCTTACAAATCTTGACAAGCATCCATGTTGAGTTTAATGAAGAAGGTGCCATGGAGCCGTCAGTTCATCCTCTAAATATGTTGAGCTTTGACTATCATAATTACGAATAGGGGGATTCTTGATGGCTAGTTGTGTAAACCACCCATTATGGATGTATACATTATATTTTAATGGAGCATCTAGGGGCCCTAATAGAAAAGGAAGTGTTGGAGTAGTTATTCGAGATCCCTGACATAGAGTTACAATGAAATTAGCTACTTATCTCGGGGTAGGATTTACTAACAACATGACCGAGTATAAAGCTCTGATTATGGGATTGCATATTGCTAAGAAAGGTGGTATTAGGCGGTTGTTAATAAAAGGGGATTCCCAGCTGATCTTAAATCAGCTCAATAGGACATATACAGTCCGGAATCCTCTCTTTCGTATGTATCATCGAATTGCTATAACCCTACTTGATGAATTTGAAAGCATATCTCTTCAGCTGATTCCATGTTATTGGAATCAGTTTGTGGATTCCTTAGCTAATTTTGCTTATGAAGAGGACCTCTTTTTCAAATATGGTCCTAGTCCGGACGCCGTTATTGATAATGAGACAGGTACTGGTCGCTTATGGGGGAATGTTATTAGACTTCGCGTTATATGGCAAGCAATGGTTGATATGGGTAATGTAACGAGTAGCCGAGACCCATCTACCATTGTTATCCTTGACCCATAGGTTGATCGGACGACATGTTATGCGTAGACCTCTTGCTATATATGCAGGAGGTATGAGCCATAATTTGATGCATTTAGTTTAGGGCTGAGAGCCCTATTTTTCCCCTTGGAATGGAGTGTATTTGCGTATATTTGCCTTCTTTCAAGGAGGGATCTCTATGAGCTGGTTTGTTTGTTTCATTAGGCCAAGAGGGCCAGCAACTTTAAGTAGTTAATGTTTGATTTCTTTCGATCAAGAGGGCCAGTTAGTTTGCAGTGAAATGTGCTATTTCTTTAGGCCAAGAGGGTCCCATCTCTGTTTGGTGCATGTATGTTTAATGCTTTGTTGTTTTAGTGATTGCGCCATACGAGTTGACGAAGTCGCTGGAGGGAGGCTTTGCTGCAAAGGAGCTTCTTATGGCCATTCCAGGTGGTTTCATCCCCTTTTTGAGTTTTTCCCTTAAGCAATTAATGATATATGTGCGGGTGAGGGTTTTCTTTCTTGAAGTCCCAGGTTTAGGTTAGGTATGTTTGAGGGAGGTCTGAGTAGTTGTTGGCTTCTATAAAGACATTGCCATGCATTAAAAGACCTGTTTTAGAAGGCACTTCTAGTGACCTTGTTCTGCCAGCCTGCTAGGCAGCCGTTCTAGGAGTTCTTGCTTAGTTGTGAGGCAGTTAGAGAAGCCTGCCAGAGAAAAATGATGATGATAAAAATAAGAAAAACCCTGAATATCTCAAAGAATGTATATATATACAAAGGTGTGTAAAAAGGGGTTCTAACCCCTATAACAATAGAAAAGAAAGAAAAATCCTTGAACAGTCGTTCATCGCCTTGCGAAGGCCTAGTAGGTTCCTGGGGACGAGTCAGACCCAGGGCCTATACCTTGCCCTTTGTTGGGGTGACATCTTGCCATAAAAACAAAGAAAATAAAAGAAGGTTGGAGCGAACATAAAAGTGAGAGTTAGAAAATGATTAAGTGTCGCCTCGTGATGGCTTGATCACACTTTGCTTTCATTCAAAATAAAACTTCGAGCCATGCCACACCTAGGCAAATAACTTGACTAGGTGTGGCATGCACTTTGGCAAAGTCGTAGCCACGTGTAGCCAATGCTTGGCTTGGTCAATAGACCTTTCATCATCTGTGTTGTCTGTGAGCTTGCATGCCCTATCGCATCATCTCTCTCCCCCCACTCTATCACTCATGATTGTAGACTAGCATCAGATTCTCAAAAACATTGTTTCTTTCCCTGCATACCTTTTTGCTATCAACATTTTTCACCACCTTGTTTAGAGGTGTTGACCTCCCTTATCTGCACATGTCTCTCTCTCTTTCCCCCACCTACTATAGTTTGCATGAATAGACACATCTCTCTCTCTCTCTCTCTCTCTCTCTCTCTCTCTCTCTCTCTCTCTCTCTCTCTCTCTCTCTCTCTCTCTCTCTCTCTCTCTCTCTCTCTCTCTCTCTCTCTCTCTCTCTCTCTCTCAGTTTGTCTCTTCTCATCACATCTGGAATCATAATAGTATCTACAAAGTAGAGCCAGAAATTTGTAGAAGAACCTCACTAGAAGTAATAACGTTTTTGTACTAAGCAGGCCTTTGAATCTGTCTAGATTGACCTTGAGATGTCCTAGATGGCTCAAATGACAAGCTTGATGCTAGTCACACTTCTAGAAACCATGCTAACCCTTCGCTCAGTGCTAGAGTATATCCTAGAGCTATGTAGTCTCCACACCAACTCTTCAAAGGACAAAGACATTGATCACAATGAGACACCCATTCTTCATCAAATTCCTTCTCTGGTCTATTGCAAGTGGTACAAAATGGTGTCACATCCAGCAAGCTCGTGTTTTGATATGTTAAACCAAGGTCATCTAGAAACAAGTGGAACCACTAATAAGTGTTCTATGCACATGCTAACGACACTATATTTTGAGAGGTATTTCGCCTTCCAATGGCTTTGTTTGACTTGGTGTGCTTCATTGTTTGTGAAGACTTGCAACAAGGTTGGATTTCTATTCTCCTTAAATGTCCCTAGGTGACTATTTTCAATTGAGCAAAAAGGGGCCATTGCTATTCTTTCCTCTCTTTGGGCATGCATTGCATTGATGTGTCTAAGCATTTTGGATGTGGTCACTCAATAGTGTCCAAAATCGTGTGGAACTTCTCATCTTCTCTAGGGAAGAATGGAGGGCATTTGATGCAGTGGCCCCAGACAGAGTCCAAACTGACAAAGGTAAAAGAGGGATTTCATGTGCTCCACTCCATTATTTCAAATTGCTATGGTGCCATTGATGTAACTCACTTGAAGTTAGACTTGCATCCCCTCGAGAGTGGTGTGGATCGGTACAATCAGTATGGTTATTATAGCACGATTGTTCAAGGAATCGTAGATGCCAACATGCATTTCCTTAATGTGAACAATGGGTAGCCTACATGTGCACATGGCAATAGAATTTAGTGGAACTCTATATTCTTCAAGCTATTCCATGGCCAAAGGAGGTTGATTGGAGTACCTTTTGATTTTGAGGATTTGCAAATTAGGGAGTACATTGTGGGTGATGGAGGCTACCCTCTTCTTCCATGGCTACTAACACCATTTTAAAGGGATGAGTTGATCAATGATGATTGTCAAAACTACAACTAAATGTAGTCATCAATAAGAATTATGGTGGAGCACACTTTTGGGAGACTGAAGCAATCATGGCTTTACCTTGGTAAGACCATTCAAACCCTTGACCTACCTCGACCTACATTATTTGCTTAAAATCATGAATGCTTGTTGCATTCTTCAACATACTAGTTAACCACGATGAGGAAGATGTGGATCCCATTGAATGTGTGGATCTTAACTATCCTTTGGTTGAAAACCCCCAATTATACTACTTCGCCTAGGATGATGAAATTTTCATGGAGACCTAGCACAAAGAGGGGGAGATGGTTAGGAATATGTTGATGGAGTATGTCAACCTCATGAGGGAGGATAATGATTTCTAGGATCTTATTCATCTCACACTTACGCATGATTGCTCCTTCCTTGTAGCCATATCAATTTCCTCTATGCTTTGTCTCCACAATCATTTCGACATGTTTTTTCTTTCATTGCATTTGCCATTGATATTTTAGTTACTGCATCTACATGTCAACATCTTATTATTTCATTGCAATACATTATCTTCAAATTTCAATTGTTTCAAAACTTGTCAATGTTCTATGAATGGTGCATATACACATGCAATTGTCTTCAGCCTCCATCTATTCACACAACATGGCAATGTCTCTCTTGTGCTCCATTTTGAAAGGTGTGTAATATTTGTGAGATAAATGTCATGTTACCATTAGTACAAAAAGAATGAAAACCATAAACCCTACTCAATTTCAATATCCACCCCCACTGCAAAAAAAGTCTCATTGATCTATATGCACACTTTATGTAACACACTCTTTTATTGTCTTCCCAAATTAAACCCTAGGAAGCATGGATCAAAGCATTTATGTTGTGTTGGAAGAAGATTTAGGACTTCTTGCTCATCATTTCTATGACTTCACATGCAAACCTTGTTGTTATACCTTTAACCTTGTGTTCTCTATGTTAATTGTGGGACAAGCAATGAAGTTTGCCATGTCTAGCAACATAATTTCTGCTGTTTTATATTAAACTATGCAACAGTAAGATGAGACCCTCAGTAGCATGATGTTTTACTAACTTTCCAAATAAACCCTTGGATTGAAAAATGGAAGCATTTACATTGTCTTTGAATCACATAATCACATCTTCCTCTTCCTTTCTATGACCCCAAATGCAACCCTTCTACCAACCCTTTAAACCATGACTTATCTTTATGAATTGAAGGACAGACAGTGAAGCTTCCCATGTTTAACATCATAGTTCTTAATGCTTTATATTGTGCCATTGGAATATATGAGAGGATTGGAGATGTGTCATCTTTATATGTGAACTTGCAACCAACACAAAGAGGGAATAGCTATATATTGAGTATGTCGATGATGCCCCGTTTTTTATGATCACTCCATCTGTTGGTGAGAATGGAGAAACCATATTTTGTCCATAGGACTTTTTTGCACCTCTTGTGTTTCTAGATTCTTCTTGGTACGCCTTCGTCTTCCATTCCACTTTTGCCTTGGCCTTGTCCTCTGCTTTTAGATTTTCTGGATTTTCTAGCTTGTTTGTTTGAGGGTTAACACCCTAGTGTGGTGGAAGTGATCTTATGTGGGCCTAGTGAAAGTAAGCTTAGTGTGGTGGTGGAATTGAATTACTTAGTGGAAGTGAACTTGTGGTGGAGTAAATTGTGCAGTGACATTGATCTTGGTGTAAGTGAACTTCTAGGGGGGAAGTAAATTGTGTAGTGACATTGATCTTAGTGTAAGTGAACTTCTAGGGTGGAAGTAACCTAATATGGAAGTGAACTTGGTGGAAGTGGAAGTAAAGTCCTTAGTGGAACTTGAATTGAATTATAGCTAGAAGTGAGATGCATGATGGAAGTGATCTCATAGAAAAAGTGAATTTCTTGGTGGAAGTGAATTAGGATCCACTATTACACGATGGGCACCTCGACCTAGAATCACTCGACCAATGGGTATATCGACTTGACAGTTTTTCTGTAGAATCCATGGCCTGCCTAGCAAAACTCGATAGCTAGGACGTCCTGCAAACCTTATCACCCTAAAGTCCAGATAACATTCCACGCTTTCAACTGTAACGTGGACCTTAGTAATGCAACCTTTTGGTTGTCTTAGACTATCATCAGCCATCCTAAGAAGTGTAGAGCCGTCTTTTTGGATCTCTAGACCTAACCTCTCCATCAAGTCTGAACTTATGATATTGACAGAGGATCCAGTGTCCACGATAGCGTGCTCCACTAATATTCCATCCACATATGCTGGAACCCTAGGGCAATGCTTTTCAGCATGATCGAACCAATCTTCCCCCACTCTAGCTATGCCCAAAGGTTCTACTATATACCCTATACGCAAGATTTTCTTGAATTCCTTGCGTACTCCTGGAGAAAGTTTAATTAATTGCAGGAAATTCACGTCTGGTTTGACTTCGCAAAGGGGACTTGCTAGATCAAAGTTGTGGTAATTAGCCAAATTTATCTTCTCATGCCAAACCATTCTCTCCTTTTGTAATATACCCCCCTGGTACCTTCCCCATAAGAACTCCCCTTTAATTTTTTTTTACATTTAGCACAAATTTTTTTACTCTCTCCCCTAGCCGACTGCATGGCGGGGAGAGAGAGAGAGAGGGAGGGAGTAATGAAAGGGAAGGGGGGGCATGCAGCCCCCAAGGTGGAGGGTGGTGGCCATTAACGACCGTCTCCCTCCCCTCTTGAAGCCCTCCTCCCCATTATAAAGGAGAGCCCTCCCCTCCCTTGTGAAAAGCATCGCGGCCCCTTCCCCCCATGGTATTTGATGGTAGCAGCCCTCCCCTCCCTTGTGGCCTGGAAAAATGCAGCGCCCCCCTCTCGTCGTCAAGCAGCACAGCACTCCCCCTCCTTATCATCATCAGGAGAGAGAGAGAGAGAGAGAGAGAGAGAGAGAGAGAGAGAGAGAGAGAGAGAGAGAGAGAGAAGTTTCTGGAAGATTCTTCTTCCCCCCTCCTTATTGAGAGGTCACACACTCCTCTATTACTTTCGGAAAGACACCCCTCCCCTTCATTAAGGAGAGGCGGCAAGAATCTTGAATAGGAGAGTGCGAGAATTCTATCTCTCGTACGCGCGTCTTCGAGTATGGTCCCGAAGCGTAGTTCCACAAGGATTGCCGAAAACCCTGCAAGTGTAGATGGAGGTTCGAATCAAGACGGCACCGCAACCGCGAATGGTTTATCAGGTGTGAATACCATTGGAATCAAGACATCACTCCAAACCTAGGATGCTCTATTACTAAATCATAGGTTATAATTATCATGGTCAAAATCATATTCACATGCATCACATTAATTGCGCAATTGATAATTGCCTAGGTATGAATTTAGTTGTGATGTTTGTAACAAATAAGATAAATTTCTTTGTAAGATGACTTCATAATAGGTGAAATTGATTAGGTAATTGCATCGTAGATTACCCAAAAAAAATTCTTGCATAAAGTGTATTGCTCCTTGCACAAGTTCTTGCTTAAAATGCATTTCAAAGGACATCGAAAGAAGAAAGTGCATCTCCATATCGCAAGATGGATTCTAAGATACACTGCAGAAAATATTAAAGTGCAGCTAGACTCATACAATAATCACATAAAGATATAAAGTTCAAATCATTCAAGAAGGTTATGGATCACATAAATAATTAGATAGAGAATAATGCTAAGATTGCATGCATAGAAAATACCTTCGCATGTGTGGCATAAAATATTGTATGGATTATATAAAAAATTGTAAGCATTGAAATGAAGGCATGGCATTACGTTGCGTACATTAAAGTTATTGGGAAAATTCAAAGTTGTTTGTAATTAACCAAATGGGACTAAGATCCATGAGTCCCATGTCAAAGTCCTTGGTGACTTCAAGAGGGATAGGTAAAAGCCTAGTGCCTGCGAGCATTGTCAAGAGGGCTTAAGAAGATTATACTTAAGATGGAGTAGGAACTGTTCTAAACAGACCATCTTGACCAACCATGGTCAAAGGGATAGAAAATCTTGATCAATTAAGATCAAAGATAAAGGTACGTAGGTACTTCAAGGGATTTAGGAGATAACCAGCAAGTTGACCAACCGAGGACGACGGGGTTGTCCATGACCTATTTTACAAAGAGACCTAAGGTAAGGATAATTAGGGTCGGTAGGGTACAAACCCTAACCCAAAGAAAAAAGGGAAACAAGCAACCTAGCTTGCCAAGCCCCTAGAATCTCGCCAAGTCGCGAACGATCCAGGACCGAATGCTGGGAGCATTCGGGAAGAAGGAATCACACCTTAGCAATTGGTACGAACAGCCACAGAAATGATCGTGATTGTACACTTAGGTACATTGTTTGAACTTCTTTGTTCAAGGAGCTAATTCAAGGTCAAACACTTAATGCTTCAAGTTAATAGCATGGAGGGAGAGGCAGGTTCAATTACCTCTGATGACTGCTTGCCTGGCCCTATCCAAGGGGGTTGTTAGCCGTGCCGGGTACATGGACCGAACCCACCATGAGAGGTCTCTCTGTGGGTGCTGCTTGGGGAGGGAGGGCACTTGGATGCGAGAGGAGGCTCTGGCTGTAAATTCCTTGCCTTTGGATCCCGCACAAGAGGCCAACATGACTCGAGATGGGATCTGGAGGCCTGTGTACTAGTCTACGGGAGAAACTTGGAGCAGCGATCCTGTTGATTGCTGGGATAGCCTTCGGGCATGATACTTGATGTATTCCGGGACTATGATACATAAAGATCAGATATTTGAAAAAGGAACTTGCTTGACATTGTTTTTGTGTCAGTGCCTAAGTTATGTGAACGAACCTGTGATTAAATTGATTAATTAAGGAAGCTGCTTTTGCATGTCAAACATAATGTGGTAGGTAATTAGATAACTAAGCAACCCGAGGAAAGTACGATGGACGTGACTTGGGTCCATCCTATGGAAGGGTGGTCCCAGTTAGCTGGGAACTTTTCTCAAAAGACGTAAAACGATACTGTGAGGACCTAGAGTCAGTAGAGTTAGAATCTTGATTTATGCTGTTTTAGGGGAGCGGAATGGGACTATGCCTTATGGGTAGAGAGGTCCTGAAAGTCCATGACCCCACTCCATATTATTATTCCGTCCATGTAGCCGATTGTAACACAATCCTATTTTCCCCAAACTGATGTATCAATCAGCGTGTCCTACTTATCCAAAATAAATGTACTCAAAGGGTTATGCTTTCATGAATAAATAATACTTTTTATCTTGATCATAAATGTTAACTAAGGTGTTAAGTGATTAAATCACTTAGCTAAAAAGCTATGCTAGTCATATTAACATAATATGGGAGCGTGTGATAAGATGTTAACATAAAGAATCTTATTGTCCAGACGCAACCCCAAATGCAGGTTCCAAATCTGACTCCTACACTAAGTCCAGCTGTGGCTCAAGAGAAGAAATTCCTTCTCAAACAAATTAAGCCAAGGGCTCTCCTTTGTAGGGAAGAGACAAAGCCTTCCCTAACCCTCGGGGTGTCAATGTCATGGAAGCACCATGGACCAGTCCTGACTTCTTGTTGTATGAGGCAAGAAACTCATCACACATGGATGGATCATCTCAAATCAAGGGGAATGAAGCAGCCACGAAAGGCGCAAGTCCTGCTTTCGCTATAGGCTCAAAAGCCAATAGGGAAGAGTAATCCCTACTACTGACCAGCGGGGCATACTGGATAGGAGGAGGAGCGTGAGGCACCATTCAGATGGAAAACACACACACAATCACAAGAATGCTTACAAAACAACCAAAGGGCTATCAAAAAGGAATCATCAACAAAAAGGACATACATACATAGACGCAACTAATCCATTTACCACTCCAAACAATACACATCCTAGAAAAAATTTGGCATGACCTCTATACATATGTGACCGAAAACTTCATGTGATGCAAGAAATAGGCATCCAAATCCCCGTTTCAAGCAAGAAAGAAAGAACTACACACTGTACCCATAATCGTAACACATAGACAAACCAGAATACCATAAAAATGTACCTCAAGACCGGACCATAACCTTGACCCCATCAGTGTCAACTAAAAGACGTTTACGCACCCATCCCACGAAGCGTGGTTATTAAAAAGGGAAAAAAGTGCAGTGAGGGGGAATTATTTTAATGAAGGGTTCATGTTAAGAAATTATTAACAATGGGTGACATTTTATTAGGTTATAAACCTTAATAAGAAAACGACGGTTCCTTCTTAAAATTTTAATTACAAATTATTAGGGTGAAACGGTGCTTTATCGAAACCCGGACTACAATTCCTAGACTGGGTCTCTAAATGCAAATTTCTTAATTAAAAATTAATAATGATGTGGAGCGCTTTTTTGCCAGCGCGTGCTTTTTCGTGACGACTGGTTCATTTTTATTACAAATTAAGGTGTCTCTTAAGCGCACGTAGCACATGCAAAGTGAACGACTGGTTGATTTTAAAATTATTAGATTGTGTGTTTAGCACGAATGCGCGTGAAAAGGGTGGGTGAAAAATAGTTTATTTTAATAATTAATTATGGTTAAGGGGGTAATGAAAATAAATAAAGCTCACAAGATAAATACCTGGTAGGGGTGTGTATGCAATGGACTGAAGGCGCATGGAGTAGTCCCCCAAAAGCAATGAATCCAGTCAAACAAAATCAAAGACCACTGACGAAAAAAAAAAACATCTTAGTGTTTTTGTGTATTTTTATTTTTTTATTTTGTATTTTGTTTATTTTATATTTTAGGTGTGTTTGTTTTGTGTTTAGAGTTTGGTTTGGTTATTTTGTTTGATTATTTTTATTTTTTTGTTGTTTTTCTTTCTTTTTTTGTTTAATTTAAATATAAATAATTAAATCTGGATATATAATACATGGATATGTTTTGAAGTGGAAGAATGAATTTTTAACTATCTAGCAAGTGTCCACAGTATATGTTAATTCAGCCATGATTTTCAACTGATTTTTTTAGGATTTAAAATGAATTTTTATTATGTGTAATATTAAAATTAGGGTTTTTTTACTTCAAATAATATTTTTACCTTTTATAAAAATATTTGAAAATGAAAATATTAATGAAAAAATGGGTAGGGGATGTGTGGATTTTTTTGGGATTTTTTTGAATTTATTTCTATATTTTTACTAATTTTTAATGAATTTTATCCATTTGTTATGTAATTTTGAATTAATTTTCATATTTTGAATTTTTTGTAATTTATTTTGTTTTAATTTCTACCTTACAAATATTCCAAATGATTACACAGATATTGGTAAATTTTTAGAAATTTTTTTGTAATTCCTTCTCGTTTTAAATGAATTTTTGGAATCAACTAAATCAATTAAATGAGGTAAATCAGGATAGTTCGTTAAGTGAGGTCAAGTTAGGTCAATTAAGTCGGGTTAGTCTAGGTAGGTTAGTTAAGTCAGGGTAAGTCCAGTCTGGTCTAGTTAGGTTAGTCAGGGTTGATTAGGTTAGTTTGAGTTAGTCTAGTCTAGTGAGTTTAGTTAAGTTAGGTTAATCTAGTTTGGTTAGTCTAGTCAGGGTAGTCAATCAAAGTCTAACCAAGTGTGGTTAGACTAACTAACCATGGTTAGTTAGGGGGTGGGTCAACTGAACTGGAGTTAGAGGAGTGGGGGGTAGTCAACTAACCATGGTTCAGTTAGTAGGGTTAACTAACTATAGGTAAGGTTAGGGGTCAACTAACCCTAGGGAGGTTAGTGGTGGAAACTAACCTTAGTTAGGTTAGTGGGTAGGAAACTAACCTTAGTTAGGTTAGTGGGTACTAACTCTAGTTAATTAGTAACTAACTAGGGTTAGTGAATGACTAACTTAGGAGGTTAACTAACTGTGGTGAGGTTAGGGGGAGCCAACTAACTATGGTTAAGTTAGTAGGGTTAACTAACTAGGGGTTAGGTTAATGGGTGAATTAACTGTAGTTAATGAAGAACTAATTGTAGTTAATTAATAGGTTAACTAATTGTGGTTAATTAAGAACTAATTGTAGTTGGGTTAAGACTAACTAGGAGGTGGTGGGGGGTGGGAGGAGGAAGAAGGTGGAGATGGTGGTGGGGGGAGGAGGAAGAGGAGTTGGAGGAGGAGGAAGCGGAGGAAGTGGAGGGTAGGGAGGAGGAAGAAGGAATTGGAGGCCGAAGAGGCGGAGGAAGTGGAGGGTAGGGAGGAGGAAGGAGTTGGAGGCGGCCAGCGGGCGAGTTGGAGAGGAGAAGACGCAGGTTACGAGGTAAGGAGAATGCACGCCGTTGGAAGAGACGATGACGAAACGGCACGCAGGTAAGAAATTTTTCTTTTAAAAATTTAAATTATTTTAATCAAGCTTTTATTTTGTAGTTAGGTATTTGGATTTATTCAGTTATTAGTATTGTTTTTTTTTTTGTTTGGAAAGTGGTGGTGGGGGTTTAGGTTTAGTAGTTTTTGTTTTGGTTTTTTTATTAAAAAATATAATTTTGTTGGTGTTGTTTTTTTAAAAAATAAATTTGTTTAATTTTTAAGGAAAAAATGGTTTGGTTTATTATTATTATAGGTTGTTTTATTATTATTTATTTTTGATTTTTTTCGTTTATTTGTGAGTATTATTAATTATTATTTTTTATTTAAATTATTATTTTTGTGTGTGTGTGTGTTTTTTATAAATTTATGTTTCGTTTTATCTTTTTTTTTTCGTTAATGAAAAGAAAGTGAATAGGGATGTGCAAAAGAATGCACCCCCTTGTTCCGCGCGCATGCGCGCACATGTGTGGGGCAGGAGTAAAAAAATTTGCAGTGACGGGATCAAACAGGGCAGGGACGGTAATGTCGAACCACAGACGCCACGGGGGCGTCCTGAGGCACGTAAACCCAGAAACATGCGCGTTCACACGTGATACGAGAAACGCGATCACATGGGAAAATGAAGAAAAATTAATAAAACCCAAACCGTGCGTCAGATTAAAAATCCATAAAAAGGAAAAATGTGCTGGGAGATAAGGAAAAAAATGATGGAAACAGGCAACACAGGTTCTGGGGCAAAATCAGGGTGTTCACATGGAAAAAACGCACAAAACAAACTCGAAAACACATACGTGTATTAATATCGAAAAATCCACGTATTGGAACGAAGTGCGAAAAGAAAGAAAAGTGTGCAAAATAAGGTCACCAACAACCTTATCACAATAAAATACAGTTTCAATTGAGATAGGATGCGATGCGTTCACATGGAAAAAACCCCAAAAATGGGCCCAAAAATGGACTTGAAAATTAATACGGGAAGAACTGTGCGTCGGAATAGGAGGCGAAAAAAAGGAAAAATGTCCAAAAGAAAGGAATTCACGGGGTTGCTGCATCAAAACTCAGTTTGGGGGAAATTAGGATGGGTTCACGTGGAAAAAACACGAAAAATACATCCGAAAACACTCGAAAAAATTAATAACTAAAAATCTGACAGTCGAAAAAGGAGAGAGGAAAAAGGAAAAAGTGAGGGAAAGGTTGGCAAGACACTGTTGTCAAATCAAACTGGAATTCTGGTGAAAATAGGGCAGGTTCACATGGAAAAATGTGAAAAATAGGCACAAAAAAGGGCCGAAATCCCGTAAAAATTAATAACGGATTAACCGTGCATCAAAAGGACACGGAGTAAAAAGGAAAAATGTCAGGGAAAACGGGTAAGATAGGCTTGACACATCAGATCATGGTTCTGAAGCAATAAAGATGCATTCACATGGAAAATCGTCCCATTTACGGGAATTATTTCAAAAATTAATAACTTAAGAATCGTCTGTCGAAACAATGGGTTGCTAAAGAGGAAAAATAGGCAGTTCAAAGGGACGAACAGGGTTGTAAGGTTGGATTGGGATTCCGATGAATGTAAGGTCTGTTCATATGAAAGAAACACAAAACCAAGAATAAGGACAAATGGTCAAGAAACAACCACGAGGACAGGGTGAAATAGAATGAAAGGGTGGAGAAGGGGCCCCATCAAGGTAAAATAAAATCACAGCATAGATGCATGATCAAAACAGGGTATATGCATGGGGATATGCAACCTAGACGCGCAGGGACGCGTCCCCACACTTAAGACCTTAGCAGGAAGGGTAACCCAAACATCAAAGACATAGTACATCACATCAGACCAACCATGACATCCCCACACTTAAGACATGACCGGTACTAAGAAACAGAAGGTGTAGGGTTAGAAAAACTTGGTCCATATTGCCGAGGAGGAATGTCGACTATCGAGTTTGTGTCAGTCGTCATCGTCGGCTCCAGGAGGTAACAAGGTATCTTCACAGCACACGTCCAATGTTCTTCATGGTAGGGACCACACGGCAACACCTAGGGAGGTAGTTGGTTGAAGGAATCACAGGAAATTTGTCGATAGCGAGGGATATTGCACTCAGCTCACGATAACTCAAATGGATTGAAAGAGTAGTCACTCGCTCCATTACTAATATCACTCGAGGAAATAAGGATAAAAACCCAGAGCTCACACCCAGTTTAGGAATCGACAATGGAATGGTGCGAAGATAGTATGCCAAGGTGCACAATTGATAGTGCATTAGTGCAACTCGCCCCATCTGGCATAGGTGCAAGGAGAAAGGCCAAGGAGCCTTGTAGTGCAGTGTATAGAAGAGAGTGATGTGTCCTGTGTTGGTAGCAGAAACCCAGCCCGTGGGTGCATAGAGAAACATGAACGTACTTGACTCCAAGGGTCGTAACGTCCCTCAATCCTTACCTCTCGATAATTGATTGAAGAAACACCAGTCACACTCAGCCCACCCTCTGTCTCGTGCTCTGTTGAAAGATACAGAGGGCAGCCCTTTCCTAAAATCCACGGATGTAATCCTCATTGCCATTGGTACAGAGATTGTATGCCTTGTGCGCAATTAATGGTGCAAAATTGCATCCCACCCTGTGCCGGCATACAGTGCAAGAAGGAAGGCTAGGGAGCCTTATGGTGCAGTGCACAGGAACAGATCGTGCTTTGTGCATTGAGAGGCCCATGCTATGTGTGCAACACTCCGTTCACATATCTCACCTTTCATTTGATTTAAGGGGAAAGACTGGTCACTCACCCCACCCTCTGTCTCACTCTCTGATAGATACAGAGGGTAGCCCATACTCATGTCTCCATCCAGTTAGGATGAAAGCTCGCATCACTCAAGGGGTTGGTGATGAAGATCATGTCGACTGTTGTTGTCATCAGGATCTTGAAGACGAGGCGTACCCAGCGAGGCAGCCTACAAATCTCATACTTCAATGATTTGTAAGAAGAGTAGTCTGTTAAGAAGGGCATACAGACTGATATTGCAAAGACAATGCACCAAGGGAGGTGGCTTCAAATTACATGCTGAAGAGGTTCTACTAGTGAGTCAGCTATCCTGAACTGTGGGGTGTCATCACCTTTTCCACAATCAGCTTCTCGCCTAAGGGTGTTTCCACCTTTTCTTGGAACGAGGCCTGTTATGACATAGAATTTCTTCCTTTTCTCCCATAACAGTTTCATTTGTTTTGTTTATTTTTTTTTCTTTTTCTTTTCTTTTTCTTTGTTTTTCCCCTTATTTTTTTTCTTTTGTTTTTTTTTTCATTAAGAAAGAGAATGGTAAAAATACCAACGATTTGTCAAGGTCCATGCTAACCAAGCTAAATTTTGACTACAAGCTAAGAGCATAGTCAATTGAGAAAATTAAATTCAAAATAGCATTTGGAATTCTACAACCAAAGAGAGAGCCATATTATATTACCTCACATGTACAATTCTAACAAGCAAATGCTTGACTCTCAACACCTAAACTTTTGCCAATATTCTATAGGAGAAATGTTAAATTATAAGTGGCCTCAAATGAGAGGATTTACTTGTATCCACAATTTTAGGGACTAACTTGATTAGTCCCCTATTAAACTCTTTGAGCATTATGCCCAATTTTGTAATGGCATTAAGTAAGTCCACCATGTCAACTAACCATACATACATAGGCATTGAAATAGCTTAGGGGAATCTTGTCTAGCTAGGGGATTTCTTTTATTTCATCAAATCTAGAGATGCCTTAAACTTCATATATAAAAAGCTTTTCAAGCAAGAAACCTCTACAGAAGAAAAGGTGGCACCGCATCCTAAAAGGGATCATCCACCACCATCAAGGCCTTGCTATGCACAATAGTCACTAGGTGCTCCTTGAATACCTAGCGATGGCTTCATCATCGATTACTCTATAACCTTACAAGTCTCCCACAAACACAATTTCTTTGAGCTTCAAACCATCAAAGAAGGTGGTTGGTGGACCATCACCTAATCACTCGCATTCCCCTTGTAGCTAAGTTTTTGAGGCCCTAATGCAGCCCTCCTCTTACTCTTTCATGTATAACTCAACACATTGAAGTGTTGTATGTAGAATAGGATCTTCTAGATTATGTTTAAGGGCATCCTATAAAGTTGCCCGTGCTCATGTGGCCAAACCAATCGTTTTTCCTTGCTACAGCCATAGTTCTTGCATACTTCTTGGTAATGTTAATTTATGGCTTCCAAGCATAGCAAGCACATGTACTTAGGTGTCACAATAGGATTCCTTGGCTTCCTTCATTTGCTTCTAAGATCACCCATAAATCTATTGTCTTGAAGAAATGAGATATTGAACTTGAGTAGGGGAGGACAAGTAAAGGTTCTCCCCGATAAGACTATCCTAAATGATAGTAGCATCAAAAGGTAATTCAATGTTGTCTCAAAGACCACATTTCTCACATTGGAACTACTACTGATCCATCATGCATCAAGGTTGGTGTAAACTTTGTCCAATAGGCATGATGTCCATGACTTTCCAACATGTCTAGTTTATTATGACATGTGTAGGTAGCACCACTCACATGGACGAGAATGCATGCTTAGAATAGAAAAGGAGACTTACCAAATGCATGCTTACAATGGAATGGCTTCAAACGATTTGGCCCTTACAAATGCATGCTCACTTGGAACAATGTTAAAAGCATAGTGTAACTTCCACAAGTATAAGATACAAATAACCCTCCATTTGTAAAGGCCATTCACCACAACAATAAATAATTCAAGTCTCATGTGTCTCTATTGAATTGAAAAGACTTGGCACAAAGTTGTAAAGACTTGGCATATAAGTATTGGTTGGGGATACATAAATGCACACTTAGTCACAATTAGTCTCTCATGCATAGTATACACATTGTAGCATACATATAATAAATATAGGTTTCCATTTCCACTCCACGACTTTGTGCAATTATACACAAGATTTAGCACATACCCCTCATGTAAACATAACACACAAAGCACACCCACCTCAATCAAGCATCTCAAGGCATCATATACATGGGCCAAAAGCTATTCTCTTACGTTTGCAGATCACCCTTACAAAGCAATCGCACTCTTCCCATCTAACGCACCTATGTAGATAGAATAATAATGATAGTACACATACAATATTTGTGTGTGATACTTTAGGCAAACCCACCTCATTGACCTCAAATTTGGGTGTTGTTGCAACATCATGAGGGAGCTACAACCTTTGGAAGCAAAGACCTTGCTATAATGAATGCTTCATTGACTTGTAGCATACATACAATAAATATAAATTTCCATTTCCAAACAACTTCATGCAATTATACACATAAGATTTAGCACATACCCCTCGTTTACACTTTACACACAATGCACACCCACCTCAATCAAGCATATTGGGGATGCATAATCATATACATGGGCCAAAAGCTATTCTCTTATGTCCACAACGCCTATACAAAGCAATCACACTTTCTTCCCATCTAACACACCTATGTAGATAGAATAGTAGAATAATAATGATAATACACATACAATGTTTGTGTGTGATACTTCAAGCAAACCCACCTCGTTGACCTCAAATTTGGGTGTTGTTGCAACATAATGAAGGAGCTACATCCTTTGGAAGCAAACACCTTGCTATAATGAATGCTTTATTGACTTATTGTCCTGGGACTTGATAGCAATTATGTGAGCTTTCTTAGAAAATCTTCAAAAATCTCCTGGATTGACCAAGTTGGTTAGTTTTTTGAACCAAATAACATTAGGTTCTTGCTGTTGACAATATATTAGTTTCATGTGGACAAGCATACATTTTGAGTCACTCTACCTAGAATAAGATAGAGCCCTTTTTCCCACTGACATTTAACATTCCTATTCTAATCAAACCACCCCTAACAATATCACAGTTT
Source organism: Lygodium microphyllum (assembly GCF_053477565.2). Lineage (NCBI taxonomy): Eukaryota > Viridiplantae > Streptophyta > Polypodiopsida > Schizaeales > Lygodiaceae > Lygodium > Lygodium microphyllum. Next base: position 86,750,265 of record NC_141161.1, on the reverse strand, counting down.
CATGTGGACAAGCATACATTTTGAGTCGCTCTGCCTAAATAAGATAGAGCTCTTTTTTCCACTCACATTTAACATTCCTATTCTAATCAAACCAACCCTCCCCACCCTTTCATTCCCCTTGTTTACACATCCACCTCAATCAAATATCTTGGGGATGCATAATTTGTTTTTGTTTTTGTTTTTTGAGCCGAGTGCCTAAGCAAACTCAAAGGCGAAACCCTGTGCCACTAGCTTATGATTTCACTACTTCCTTCAGAACCAAAGTTCTTGGAAGACTCCTCTCAATGAGTGGAGCGTGGGTAGGCACCTAGCACCCCAGTGCAGGGGTCTAGGTAGTGCTAGACTCTCACCAGCTAAAACCGCCGATCCCGGCGGGTTCCCTCAAAGGGATGCCATACCCCAAGGTTGGGCGTCGGCTCAAAGGTGGTGTCCCGCCACACTCAAGCAAACACTACCTCCCGACAGCATTGATTGCTTGAGCGAGGCGGTGCCGTCATTGGTACGAGTACGAGCTTGCACACAAGATCGCAAAGGGAGGATATCGTCATCTCCCTACCCGCGAAGGGTAGGAATCACAAATATAATGCTCCCAAGTACCTCAGCATTGCCTCGCTGAGGAATGCTCCCACGAGGCGATGCCCCGAGACCACATTCCTCGAGTGCATACGAGTTCTCACCCAATTAGGCAAACACACCACGCCGATCTCCCCACCAAAAGCTAACATATACATAGGCCAAAAGCTACATGCTTATGCCCAAAATACCTTTGTAGAACAATTGCACTTTCTTCCCATCTAACAAACCTATGTATCATTGTATGGATTGCTTTTAAACTCACGTTCTATGAAGGATTAAAGCAGGTAAGCTGTTATGGTGTTAGCCCTACTCTAGCCCCAAGCATTTTTGCTCATTGCCATGTAATGATCAAGAAATTATGACTACTATTGTTTATTGCCATGTAATGTTAGAGGAGTTGAGTACTCTTTGCAACAAAGACGACCTTGATTTTTGTGGAGCAAAGGTAGTGTATGCCCAAAGACCTTCAATGGATGAATCAAGTGGGACTCAATGTTTGGTTGAGAAAAAAGGAACCTTGGATGGTCTGGAGCTATGGAGTATCACTAGAGCTATTAGGTTATAAAGCACTTGTTAGCTCTAAGGCAACAAGACATGAGAGATTCTAATAAACTAAAGTTTACATCTTGTGCTCAAGAAATCTCAAGGGATTTGGTCTAGACTAGCAAATATTTGGAAAATATAATAACACATTTTGTATTGAAAAGCATTCATGTTCTACCATTCAATGACGTTTAAAGTCAGCCGAGGAGATGGGCCTTGCTGGTTGCAGCTTGCACATCAAGTTTGAGATACTCTCAAAAGAGTTTTGCACAATGCATAATTTGTAGGCATTGGGTTTGTAACTGCACGAAAAGGGCAATTGTTTGGAAATGACGGCATAGTTAGCATTGTGAAGGTGCAGAAAAGAATATATTAGATGAGGGCAGAGTCTTGTGCGTAGGCCTTATTATGTAGTAAATCTAGAAACTGTGATACGAGAGAGAGAGAGAGAGAGAGAGAGAGAGTTGGTGTGTGGTGAAAGACCCAAAATTATTGTCGAACTAGATCGAAAAGATACAACCGTCGGCGGGATTGACCAAAAACTGAAGCATACATACATTAGTTGTCCAGCTCTTCTTGTAAGCGGCAGAGGCTCCCTGAGGGGGTTAGGAGGAAGAAGATAATATTGTACAGAAGGAGGAGCATGGAGGTCATGCATGCGTCAAAGACACCCAGCGAGCCGGAGGAGGGGTACATAAGGAAAGTTGTTGAGATGCATAGTCTTTAGAAGAAGCCCTTGCCATAGCGGACGTAGCGGCCTTCCTCTTGGGCGCGGTGGAAGGTGTGGCAGCCGGCGGCGTAGACGAGCATGAGGAAGAAGAAGACCACGATATTGACGACGGCCACCCGCCGCCAGTGCCGCCTCACCTGGTCCACCACCCCGGCCTTGCAGGACCCGCACTCGAAGCACAGCTCCGTCTGATCGTAGCTGTACACGTGGCAGTCCGGATCCGCCTCCTCGCTCAGCGGCCTCGTCCAGTACGTGGCGTTGAGGAAGAGGTAGTTGCAGGCCGTCGGCGGCTTGCAGCACCCCGACTGGCCCACCACCACCAACCAATCACCCACAACAAACATAAAAATAAAAATTAACGGTCCTCTCTCTCTCTCTCTCTCTCTCTCTCTCGACAGGAATCCGGTTTTTAGTGTTTTATTTTTTCATTATTTCTTCAACCATAAGTGTTCACATATAAAATATGAATATGAAAAGTGCACTGCATATGAAAGACTGAGCAAAAGACCGATCTCCTTCCTACCTTCACTAGCAAAAAGTGACGTGCTATAATCTGTGGTGCCTTGAACTTTGAACCCATCATCATTAACCTCATTTGCTACCATCACAACTTGACAGAACTAGGGAACACACTCCATGGCTCAGCATAAGTCCATGTAAAAAGCACCTAAAAAGGCTCAGCATAAGTGTTTTTGAAGCTAGGGCTTTGGTTCACCCTTGCACTTCAAGTCCTAAAAATTCCATGGAATGGGGCTTCTTAGAATTGCAATGCACTTAACAACAAAGCCCTAAACCCATCAGGTCATAAGAGATAATGAGCTGTTTTAAGTCAAAAATAACTCCTAATATCCTGAACTCAGGTCATTTCAATTCTACAACTGAGACCACAAGGCGGCCAAATCCATATAGGACTAGATAAATCAGGCATAACAGCTAGGAAATTTGTCAGGTCATAAAAGATAATGAGCTTTTCCAAGTCTAAAACAAGTCCCAAAACACTAAACCCAAGCCATCTTTGATCTCACAAGAAGTTTTAGACAAATTATCACTTTGTGAGTTTGTGCAACATCATAAGCTTTTATGAGGGAGGGATCGCATACCTAGGTAGGTGCAATAGGAATAGGGAGCTACTATCCTGCGATGAGGGCTGGTAGTCCCCTTCCCTTTCCCCAATCACACCTAGCTAGGTGTGCAGTGCCTCCTGAGGAGAAACTGATGATGTTGAGCACTGCACAGGGAAAACCAAGGGAAAATACCCATTTTCCTAGATGGGAAAAATGTCAAAAACTTCTCGCGTCTACAACCGAGACACGAGAAGGCCAAATTCATGAAGAAGTAGATCGACCGGATGCAGCATCCATGGAGCAAAATCCAACATAACAGGGCAACTTGTCAAGCCTTTCAAGGACATGCTACTATTCATGACTGATATGTTCGAACTTAGTCTCTTTGAAAGCATTTTATACCTGGTAATTTATTACTGATAATGTGGACATACTCTCTCTAACTGCATTTTATACCTGGATTGAAGTGAGGTGTGCTTGGTAGAAGTCAGTGGCCAACTGGTATACACTGAGGCTCTGGCAGATATGGGCATCTTGGAGGCAGCTCCTGATCTTCCTCCAGTTATGGGGGCTCTGCACCCTCTTCTGCAGCCAGGCGGAGTAGTCTGCTAGCCTGTAGTCCATGAAGCCCTTCCCTGCCAGGGCCTGCCCTGCCCCTTTGTTGGTGACAGCAAAGGAGAACACAGTGAAGCAGAAGAGGAGTACAATGAGCAGGAACATGACCAGCAGATACACCCACAGCAGCCATGTAATCCTCAGATAGGCTCCCACGAAGCCTGCCACCGACACCAAGAGCATGAACAGACCAATGGCGATGATAGGGCCCTGCAGGAACCTCACACAGTCTGTGTGGTGGTTGCTTGCCAGCCATATCCCTGCACCTAGGATTGGGATGGACAGCACAAATGTGACTACATTGAGGATGGCTACAAGATGCTTGCTTATCTCCATAGCGAGAGAGGGAGAGAGTGACAGAGAGAGACCCTAATAGAGCCTCTGTACCTCTGGCAGATTATAGGTTTATTACTCTAACATGAGAAGAGGAGAGTGTGATGATGAAATAAAGAAAAGAGGAAAGCTAGCTGGCCCCTGCCAGTCCGCCTTCCCCCTCTCAACGTCTCGTTTTTTCGAACTTTGGTTACCTTTCAAGTTGCCCTCCTTTTGAGACGGTTCTTGAACCGTGTCACAAGCAACATCCTACCCATCTTCAATTAAAACCTCCAGCTTTAAGATGATGTAAATATCCCCACTAATAATACATCACCATTAGTTTAGCATTGTCTAAAACAAACATCCCACCCAATTTCAGTAGAACCTTCAGCTTAATCAACGGTGAACGATAGGATTTGAGCAATGATTCAAAGGAGTATGTAATTACAACCACAAGGGAAGTTTGGGTTGAGAGGATTTTGTGAGGGGTACTAAACTAGTAATAATTAGTTAAGGTCATTAAAACCGCATCAAAAATACAAATGTGTACATATGAGCACATGGTGTAAAGACTCCTGCATGCGCTCATTTATGTGGAGCTTCGGTCAAGCTATTCTCCACAAGCCTACACAAGAAAATGTGGAGAGAGCATCAAACAAAACAAAGGGTCCAAAGAAAGGAGTGAGGCAAGGATCCTATCACACACAAGGAAGAGCGAAGAGTTTGAGGTGATTCCATATAGCCAAGAGGTGTTCCAAACCCAAAAGGACAAGTCACCATGAATATTAGAGAAGACAACATGCTTTGTTTGGAAGCCAAAATACGTAGCTTGTTTAAAAAATATTCACTTAAATCATTAAGCAAAACATGGAAGGAAGAATGGGGGATTTACTCGAAAGGTGGTGCTTGATGTTGATAAGGTGTGTAGCAACGTGCTTAGATTTAACTCAAAGGCAGTTCTCGTATTCTTCATAGGAAGACCTCCAATAATACCATTCTCAACAAAAATGGAGGAGTTGACCAAATCTATTGTAGTGGTAATCAATTCTTTAGATACTTAAACAAGCCACAAGTAATGCAAAAGGGCTCAATGGAAATGTGAAAAGGAGCCTCATTTGGAGATGGATAGCCAAGTGGAATCTAGATGTTGCTTTGGTTCAAGACCATGAGTTACATGGGTGGAAAACCATGGAGTTTTGACATGGGGAGTATACATGTATAGTTGGTGGAGAGAAAGGGTATGAATTGAGCTGTCTAACTATAGCAAGAATGAGTATAGAGTCAATATGAGGATACAATAGGCAACATGTAGGATCCTAGTTGTATCAATGTTCCAGGAAGAAGAAATGATAAAGGTTGTAAATGTTTATGGATACAAGAATAGTAGGCTATGAATAGAGCTATGGTGTGAATTAGGGAATCTACAAATAAATAGAGCGCTCACTAGAGGAGATTTGTATATGGTGGTTGATAACTAAGATACATCAACGTTGCCTTTCCTTTTATAAGGTGTAGAGCTCGATACATGAAAACAAGCTTGTGAGCTCTAGGGCATGATTGATTCAAAAGAATACTCATAACTAGAAAATTCCCAGTTAACACTCAACTTGCTAAATCATCCTAGTTACTAGGCATAATAGGATTGTTGGTATAGCATAATTGAAGGGAGTTGGCTACTTCAAATTATCAAACTAAAGGATGGTATTGAGTGCATGCTATTATCTAATCATGTGCCACTAGTGTTGGAATCAATAAAAAGCTAGCATTAGATGTGTGTTGTGTGTTCCCTTAATTTATCAACAACATAAATTCAAAGAAACTCAAAGAGAGCTTAGTGACTCTCCAACAAAAAGATGGATCGTGGATCTAGGTTAGGATGGAGTAGTGCAACAATATCAAAATTATCTTCAAAGTTTATATGAGGATGGAAATAGCGTGGACATGCCCCGAGGGGTCCACTAGGGTTTACCGTATGGTACCACGCGAATGTAAGGGAGGGGAGTTATATAAGGGGAGAAATGTACATTTTATAAGGTAAGGTCCCTTAAATAGGGGGCAGATAAGGGGTATTTTCATATATTTCTTGCACGCAAGTGACGTCTCCTTATTACTACTAGTGAATCCCCCGTGGGACATGTAAGCTGTGGACTACTTGATGACAATAGTGGACAAGGTAGTCATAGAAAGAGACAACACATATCTCATCTCATCCTTCCCACAATATGAATTAATGGAGGCACTAAAAAGTATAGGTAAAGAGAAACCCTCATGATATGATAGAGTCACAGTGGATTGCATGTTGCATTTTGGCTTGCTATGACAAAGTTGGTCAATAAATGCTGGGAAGAGGGATGCCTCAGGTAAGTTACTCATGAATATACATGTGCATCACGTGGGTTCAAAATAAGGTATTTTAAAAATACTATTTTTATAAAATTTTTTACATACATAAGGGTGTAACGTAAAGGGGTTATTTACAGATTGAATAAAAAGGGGTTATATTTTATTTAGGAAAAATTCACAAATAAGAATATTTATAAAGAGGCCTTGAACGCACGTGATGTAGAGGATATACATATAGTAACTTCCCCGAGAGGGGTGCCAAGTCTTGGAAAAAGAGCATTTTTAGCCTCATTTCTAAGCAGAGACAATGTTCCAAGCCTAGCCATTAGAGGCCAATTTATTTAATATGAACTACATATAAAATATTCACAAAAGTGTTAGGTAGTAGACTATCTCCCAAGATGTGTTATCTAGCATAAGTATGGAACCATCCACAATAGATTGCTAACAAACAATGTGATGAATGGGATAATGATTATCGATTGGAAAACATCCAAGCATAAGCTTGTGTTCTTGTAGCTTGATACTGAAAAATGCATTTGGTAGAGTTAATATGATTACTTGAGGTAGGTTGGTTTCACAATAAAATAGCCAACTTGCCTTTCTTTCTTGCAATTGGTGCTACTACCCCAATTTTTGTAAATGGGAAATTACTGTCACCTTTCGTAGTACAAATGGGAGCGAGGCAAGGTTGCTCCCTAAGCCCATTACTATTGTAATAGCTACCCATCGTTTCATCTCTCTTCTAGATAAAATGGCAAAGAATGGTCAACTGAATGGTATGCATAAAAGATAAATAGTTAGTGGGTCCATGTCTTATTTGATGATCTTAGAAGCAATTAAAGACAATGTAGAAAGTGCAAGTGTTGTGGTAAACTATAGAACAACAATAGGTTTTGGTATCAACATAAAGAAGTTAGCATTCATTAGTGTGATTTAAGATGACCTAGTTAAACTAGTGGAAGGAATAGGTCACACATGGAGGGGTGATTTTTTGCTATCTAGCAAACCTAACAAGAGTAGATGTAAATAAAACACAAGGATTTAAATCGGTTCTTGAGGAAATCAAGAGCAAGGTTTTCAATTGGAGCTCTTCTACATGACCTGTTCATGTCAAGCTTAAAAACTTAGACTATTTATCTACATGCCTTGGTATTTTATTTGCAATTGATTATTTGGAATAGGAGCTCTCCTTTGGGGGAAAGAAGGGAAGAATAAGTAATTGGCACCTATATTAGTATACCTTTGAGCACACTGGAGGGTTTCGGGGACACATTAGTAGTATGTGTGCTAGCTCTTTGTTGATGTTTATGATTACTTGCTCTGGATCACCTCCTTTGCTTCATTGGAGATTTCTAATGTTTGGCCTTGATAGTCGTAGGGGTCATTGCCATGCTCATAGCAATGTTAGTCCTATTGTCTAAACTTGAAGAAGTGGTGCTAAGTGGTTTTCACTTCTCTTCCCACACTTTCCACAACTCCTCAATCACTTTCTTGTTCTTTTTACTAGGCCTTACATTTATCTTTTGGAGGCAAGTCTCTTGCCCTTTCCTTGGGAGTGAGTGAGATCACATGCATTAAAAGCTATGTTCATCTTAACAATCTCAACACTTGGTAGCATCAAGTGTATTCATCACACCTTGTAATCAATATCACATTTAGTTGCATATTTGAAAGGTTTCCAAGTAGGACTTCCTTCCTTGCATTTTCATGATAGGGCAACATGTAAAACACAATTACTATACTTTCAATCTCAATGATCATTAGAATCTTGCACTAGCCTAGGAGGGAATATGGTCCCCTATAAGGACTAATTGTTGTGTTTGTGAATCTGTGCATTGTGTATTAAGATATTTTAGTCCACCCCTAAGTCAATGAAAGAATTTGTGGCATAATGTTCTCTTTGTAGTTGGTTTGACATTGAGGTATGCAAGTGGTATAAGCTCTTCCTTATCTATCAATATTGGTGGTCTTGATTTCCAAACTAAAATGTCATTTTCTTTAGATGCAGCTTGGTTGCCATTGGTTGCTTCATGTTTGGGGTAGCACTAGTGGAGGTGATGCTCATAGGAAACCTATGGTCAGTCTCACTAGTGATAGTCCTTTGCCTTATGGGGTAGTAATGAGCTATGTGTCTAGGTTGGCCAACACATCATGGTGTCATGAGGTTGGATCTTTCTTTGTCTTCTTCTTTACTTTTTCCTTTTGGACATGGCGTTGCCTTCCTTGTGGCATGAGGGATATATAGTGCTTATCTTTCTCCATGTAGTCATTGATTGTATGTCCAAGAGCAGCATTAGTAGAGAGGGTTCTAGCATCCACATACCATGAGGTCGAATTGAAGAGTTGATGTCTATGTGAGGGGTTGCAAGGTTTCTAAACTAGCCTTGTAGAGCCACTAGCTTGGCTATTTGCAGTTTTTCATATGTCAATTTTTAAGTTGTTCTCTCGTGGATTTTGTCTCATAGCCTATGGCATTTAGCAATTCAATGGATTCACATCCAGAATCCCTGACTCCCTTGTATTCAGTGGGTCCTTCCATGCTTTCACACTTTCACTTCACACCTTCCCCCTTATGGTATTTTTTGTGCAGTAGGTGGGTAGTAACAAGCTTTTCCCCTTGTTGAATTCGCATACATTATTCAATGAAGGGGCCCTTGGGAATGCCATGGGAGGACTTCTTGGAGACCTCCAAGCTAGAGGCCAAGGATCTTGGCCTTTTGCCCAAGCAAACCATGAAGGCTTACACTTGCCTTGCCTCCATAGAGAGGTTTCCTTCCCTAGTACTTTTTCTAATGATCCTTTGGCCCTTAGAATGGCATGGGAGGACTTTTTAGAGACCTCAAGGTCAGCGGCTAAAGATCTTGGTCTTTCACCCAATTGAAGCTTGAAGACTTCCACTCACATTGCTTGTATAGAGGTTGCCTTCCTTGTTCACTTGCTATGATGATGCTTTTCCCTTGATGTGACACTCATCAAGATGAGCATGGTGCTAGTGCAAAAGTGTTCCTATTTGTAGTACATCAATGTGGTCCCTTAATCTCTTTTGCAAGGGATTTGTAGTCAAGTCATTAGAGAGCCTAGCCATTCGAGAATTTAGTAGTCACCTCATTCCTCCTTGTAGCTCTCTTTCCCTTAGCTGAATTGAGAGGGCTACGTCCATTACCTTGCCAAGGACATTCTAACTTTGGTCTTTCCATGCCCTACATTTGAGCCCTAATTCTCCTAGTTTTAGCTATGTAGAGACTCTAGCTCCTCCTTTGGATGGTTTGACAGTTGATGCTCCCCTTCCATGTGGCTAGTACCATGTACGATGTTCCTTCTTGACTAGCCTAACTATCCTTCCGATGGGGAGAGGTACGTGTGTGTGATTAATCTCTCCTTCACACTCTGTGTATCACAATGTTGGTGGTTGGGTGTGGGTAGGATATGTGACTAAGTTGTCTCACAAGTGCAACCACTTGAGGATCTAGGTTCTTCAATGGTAGATTCTCCACTATGAGATGAGAGCTAGGTGGATCTTGGAGTACGTGAGCTCATACAGGGTTGGCCAAGTCAATGATTGCTCGGGTCCTCAATTAAGCCTTTGTTGTTTTGTTAGCTTGGGTAACGGCTCTTCTCATGGTCTTGATACTCTGCCAACTATTGTTAGAGATGGTTTGAGTTTAGCCCATGACCCTAAGCTTCACGATTGACCTTATCTCCCTCTCAACCTAGATGGCTTTGTCCTTATGTGCCTAGGTGGTAGTGTGACCCGTGATCTTAGGTGCCCTAAGTTTTAAGTGTTGTGCCTAATTTTTGTGAGTTTTGCATAATTATGACATGAGGATTGACTAAATTGTCCCTAAGGCCTTGACGATTCTAGTGCCTATTTTTTATACTCCTAACTACCATGCATGCAATATATAAAGTTGTATGCCTTAGAGATAAGATGCTTGTTCATATGCAAGCAAGTTTTAAGTCCCTAGATGAGAGGTTGAAGCTATTCTAATTTGGTATGTAGCCTATCCTCGGTGTTATCACTTATAAATATGTGAGTATCACATGGATTCAATTGAAATGGATTTTTAAAATATGTTTTTTGCACATTTTTGACATACAAAAGAGTGCTATATAAAGGAGTTATTCATTGATTCAATGGAAAAAGAGTATATGAAAAATTTATAGACAATGGTATTTTTAAATCAAGCTTGGATACACATGATATGGAGGGTCTATAAATAGTAAACTCCTTGAGAGCCTTTCTCTTGGACTTTTAAGTGTTCAATGCACCCTATGCAATCTCATAATTTTCCATGTGATCTTGCAAGGGTTGCCTTCATTATTTGACCTATGTGGCCACAATGGGTTTCCTTGTTGTGTGTGCTTGTGGACCTAAGTTGGAGTGTGGATGGAAGATGTGCAACTACTAATAAGTGTGTATCGGCTCCTATGATGGTAGGTGGCTGCACTAGAATGACAACATTACCCAGGCTAACATGTATGCCATGGTGTGACTACTTGATGTACACTTGTGATTGCATAAGCTACATGAATAATAAAGCCCTATCCTCTTAGGTGCAAGAGTGTGTGGTTTCTAGCATGTCTTGAACTTACCATGATATGTGTGAGGTGCCATGAGACCTAGTTAAATGCCCCAAGTCCACTACAATTGAGTGCCTTGACCACCTCACACACGTACAATCAGGTGCTCAAGTGGGAAGAGAATAAACATGCATGTAAGCAAGTGCACATGAGCATGGACATGAATAGTTGACCAACCAAAGAGTTTGTGTGTGTCATGCTACATGCCTCTAGGGATGGTGGTTTATATGGTCAAGTGAAGGTGTTTAACAATGGTAAATTGGAGTGCCTAAGTGCATAACTCCACATCTGGTCAGGCTCTCAATAATCTCTCAATAATTCTAGCCTTGACTAAGTGTGTGTAATGAGTGTTGGCCACTTGTTGGATGCTTGAAGCTAGTAGGCTCTGGCCGTGCACATGGAGGTTTAAGTCCTCACTATGGTGGGCCTTTGTTGGTGTGGCTAAGAATATTCATAACTAGTAGCTAACCAATTCTCCTCCCACAAACCATGTGGAAAAGCTGTGTTCATAAGCTCTATTGTGATGGACTAGATTATTTAATAACTTGTCTTCATAGGATTGGGCCGTTGCTCTCAAAACCAGCTAGTCAACCGTTATTCATGTGTGCTAGAATCAAAGCTATGCGCACCAGGGTAGCTCCTTTGCGATGACATGTGCGTGGGCTATCAAAGGCCCGCCATACCTAAACACATGGACTTGGCCTGGAGGGGCTTTGGTAGCAGAAGCATGTGACCATGCTAGAGTTGGGACTTGTGTGGATTCTGCCACATAGCACACCATCTAAGCAATGTGTATAATTTAAAGTAGGGAAAAATAATCAAACAAGCATTGAGAGAAAGAGAGAAAGCGATGTGTATAATTTAAAAATAGGGAAGAATGATCAAACAAGCATTGAGAGAGAGAGAGACAAAGACATGGAGAGATTTGTGAAGTAGTGCAAAAAGGGTGATGAGTGGATGACAGGTCCTCATTCTTAGAGAGGTCAAGTATTGCTTCCACACGAGCCTAAAATTTGACTTTCTCGACTCGCCTAGGCATTACGCGACCCTTAGTATGTACTTGAGATTAAGTGAATGGGGGGGGGGGGGGGGGGGGGGGTTTATACCACGTCACCGTGCATGAGTGAAAAATCTGGATGGGGGGACCGGGGTTTTATGTACATGAGATAAAGGGAATGGGAGGTTTTATGGTACGTGCATGAGTAAAAAATCAGGATGTGGTACGTGCATGAGTAAAAAATCAGGATGTGCATGAATGCATGATGGGCGCAATTAAAGCAGGACGCCCGTGGTCACCGTGTGAAGGTGACTTGTGTCAAGGAGGCAATAATGCACGATACGCGACTATAGCTGACGGCGTTGATGATAGCAACAAGGATGAAGGTGCTAATAGTCGACATGTCGAGTCGATGTTTACATCAGTCAAATAAATCGCATGATCTAACGCCTGATTAGGCTGCTTGACTTTATTCGTGTGTCGCATTTGGAAGGAATAACTCGAGTGCAGGTTGCAGATGACTCGAGCACTGAGTCAAATCGACTCGAGTGTGGAGCGGGACAACTCAAGCAGGGACGACTCAAGTGATGAGAGTTGGAAGGAGTGACTCGAGCGGCTTCTATTGGACGATCGAGTCTCGGCAATCGACCGTGACTCGAGCGACTTCTTTGCCATCGATGCTTCTTGGGTAAATTGAGTCCTTGATTGCTGGTAAAAGCAGGTGTGCATCAACGCCATAAAGGCTGGCGCTGATTACGAAGGAAGCTTAGTTGATTGCTTTTGCACGATTAATCGAGTGCCCGTCCGTCAAACGGGCAATAGTCCGCTTCTCAAATCGAGTGGTGAATCCAGGCCAGCGTGTTCAAATTAAGAATCCTGATCCTCTGCGGGTTTTCTTCGAGAGCAGTCAGTACGCAACATGCAACAAGACGAGCTTGGAGATACGTGTGGCTCCGGTTCAGTTTGAACCCTTCACCCTTCCATCGTAGGCTTGACTCATACTCCCTTCTGTGCTCCCTCCCCCTTATATTGCTCTCGGAGAACTACTTCACCCGGAAAACCACTTCGCCCCTACTCTCCAGATTCTTTCCCCAAATCTCTCCCTATTGCGCTCAGAGAAACGCCATGCACTCGAGTGTGAGGTGGTTCAACGAGAAAACACTCGAGTGCTTTGTCTTCCTTTAGACTTAAGCCTTTCCCGTGTTGCTCATTCATCACTAAGTAGCATTACAAGGATATAGGAATATAGTAATGGTTATTTTCAACGCAAATAATTTGCATCGTTATTTAGTGACGATACTCAAGCGAAAAAAACGAGCTGTCAAAACTCGAGCACGGTATTTTGCGCGAAAGAGTAAAAGAGGGAGCAAAAGGGAGAGCGATCTGCATCTTGGGTTTGAGAGGGAGAGGAAGAGAAAGAGAAAGAGAGAAAAAGAGAAAGAGGGAGAATGAGAGCTTCTCACCGTTGCGCCGTTGCCGTTTGCGAAGAAGAGAAGGAATTGCATGAAGGGCGAAGAGAAGCTGCTGAATCCATCCTCGGGCCTTTGCGGTGAGTGCATTGTTCCCTCTTGGTTTGTTTTTGTTTTTTCTTCTTTTCTTTTGCTTGTTTTTGTTAAAAATGATATGTATTGAGAGAGAAAGAGAGGAAATGAAAGAGGAAGAGAAAGAGAGAGAAAAAAAAAGGAACGAGAGAGAGAGAGAGAGAGAGAGAGAGAGAGAGAGAGAACATGAAACATAATTAAAAAAGAGAGAAAGAGAGAGAGGGAGAGAGAGAGGAGAATGAATGTATAAAAAACAAAGAGAGTAAGATCTTGTTATTTAATTTTTTCTTTTCTTGTTTGTAGTAGTAGTAATAATAGTAGTTCTTTAATTTCTTCTTTTCTTGTTTGTAGTGATAGTAGTAATAGTGGTGGTAGTAGTAGTAGTAGTAATAGTAGTTCTTTAATTTCTTTTTTTCTTGTTTGTTGTTGTTGTAGTAGTGGTAGTACTAGTTTTCTTGTTTGTAGTAGTAGTAGCAGTAGTAGTAGTTTTTTCTTCTTTTGTTGTTAGTAATAGTAGTAGTAGTAGTAGTAGTAGTAGTAGAGAGAGAGAGAGAGAGAGAGAGAGAGAGAGAGAGAGAGAGAGAGAGAGGTTTTGTTAAATGTGCACCTTTGGAATGTTTAAGACGGTGAGTAATAGTAGTAGTAATGGTAGTAGTAGAGAGAGAGAGAGAGAGAGAGAGAGTGTGTGTGTGTGTGTGAGTGAGGTTTTGTTTAGGGTGCACATTGGGTGTGTTCAACGCCTTAGGAAGGCGAGTACTAGTAATAGTAGTGGTAGTAGTAGTATGAGGACATTATGTAAATAGAGGGGTCGATATTGCAAGGGGTGGAGGCTGCCGAAAGCTTGGAGCATGTAGAGGAGCCATAATCGGGTAACAATGATGGAAATACAAGAGTCTAAGAATTCTTTGAGAACGAGGTGGACTCATCCTTTTGTGGTGACATGTCTATCGACCTTCTAGTGTATGCGGAGTTGTATTAGGAGATTGGCATGGGACCATAGGGTACTTTATACTTGGAGTATCCACCTACTCAATTTGTTGATGAATCACTTATAAGAGTACATAAAGATATATGCTTTTAAGTAATATCATTTTTTAAAGATTTATATTATCGTGCTTTGCTTGATTTATATTGATTATGGTAACATCAATTTTTGTCTGAGTAAGTGACCTTTGTGGATATTTAGATCAGCACAATGAGCCGAGGGATGAGCGACGAGGAGCTACAGGAGATCTTCACATGTATGTCTCCAAATCAAATGGCTCAATTCAGAGATATGGCAGACCAAGAGTCAGACCGTTCTGTTAGATCTACTTTGGTACACTCTGATGCTTCAATTTCAAATAGACGAGGTCGACCCTCCAAACTTTGGCCGGATGGAGGGAGTGGTTCTGGGGGACGCTACGAAGACATGGATGCAGTGAGCCTACTGTCGACTCGAGATACCAATGCAATGAGCCTGCTGGCGGTTCGAGAGAGCGTGGATTAGGTGGTTGTTGTGGAGGTACAAACGCAATGTCTCTGTCTTGTCATTCTGCTGGAGTTGCGTCACTTATGAAATTTGTCACACCTATGGGGATGTTTACTCCAGTCACTCCAACTTTTGCTTAGCCGCCTGCAGGTGGCACCCATATGGGTGCTACTCCGAGAGATACTACCCTCATAGGTACCCAGATGTACAGGGGTCTCCTGAATAATATGCCCAGGAGAGTGGTCGCAGGTGGGAGAGGATACATCTTATGCCCAGGAGAGTGGTTTTGCAGGTGGGAGAGGATACATCTTAGGCATACCCCAAAGGGATATGGATACCTTGTAGACGATAGGACATGAGCCATTATCATGAATGATGAGGGGAGGAGGGTGATGGCTCATATGAGAGAGTTGTGCCAACAAGTTTTTCGTCTTGGATCATTGGAGGAACATACTGGAGGGGAGCAAGGACTACATAGTAGCATCCTTGTATGAGGAGTTTCATGTACCCGTCGCAGTATATATGTTTTCCACAGGATGGATGATGGAGTGCATGCGTGCATACATGTCACACAGATGATTGGACGCATGTAAGGCACTTAAAACTGGAGCCTCAAAGCCCGAGTGGCTAGACGCGGATGACTGTCGCTGACTCAGGGAGGAGGCTATAGATTCTCCAAGACGTTGGAGACAGTAGCGCGAGGTGGCGAGGGCACGACTGGAGGCAAGAGTGGTCCATCATCTTGGGAGTGGCGGTCATAGGATATATCTGGAGAACTTTGTAAGTTTTTCTTTTGTTCTGCTTGCTTATTTTTTTGCAATCATGTTTCTAACAAGTATATTTTGTTTTCTTTACAACACTCCCTTACAAACTGCGATCCCATCGGCTTAGAGACTTGATATGTAGAGAGATATGGTCTCACTGTATTGATCGACCGATTGTATAGACGCAGCGGCCCTGTAAGTCACTTATCTTTTTTTTCGTAATTACTAATTTTAATTGAAATGCATTATTATATGGTGGACTGATGTATAGTTGTTTCTCTTTTGGCAAAGTCCGTTTGACGCTCCTTTGCGGCGGGACGAGCTTTTGGATGGCGAGGATCTATAGCTCGCCCTTGGATCCATGCAACGCACATGCTCTTCTTTTTTGGTCATGTGATTTATGTAGGCATTTTCTATGCACTATGTTATTATCATCCTTTGTATCTTGCCATGATTGTATCGTCGCTTTCATTACGCGATCTTGTATTTATTTTATGTATCAGTTTTATGGATTCAAGTACAGTTTGCCTTCATTTAGACGAGCATTGTACACATGACTGAAACTCTTTTGTATGGTCCAAATAAAGCACATAGTGCTATTTGTGTGCCCTGCCACAATTTTTTTTTTCCTCTCTTACCGTCACTATTAGAGTTGCAAATTTACTATACGTGTCGCTATTAGCATTTGCACGTGTAGCAATGCAAATAGCATTGTTGATAGCAATTGTTCTATGGCATCGCTAATATCGACATTTTTTGCGACGACGAGGGTAAATTTCTTTATGAACATTTTCGTCGCTTTGAATGTTGGTATAAGGCTTGTTTCTTGTAGTGTAGTATGGAGATTTATCCCCCAAAAGCAGATGGGATCAATGGTCTAGGACTTGTGCACAAATGTCGGCCCGAATCTCATGATCCTAGCAATATAAGTAACCCGGAGACTTTCGCACCAACATTTCGATTATCATGTAGAGTCAATCATGATACGATATGTGGCATCGAATGAGGGGGTGGACGAAGTTTTCTGAATCATGGCATCTCATGTGTGGCGAACATCTATTGGAGAAGGGGGGAGGCAAATGGGGGCTGGGTTAATTTGTCATTCCTGCCATCTTGTGTTGCTCTGCCCCGCCCTACTACCGTGGCTCTCGTTATGCATTGCTGCCATGAGTCTTACCTTGCCTACATTGCTCGCCCTTCTTATCGCCCAATCAAGAGCGTCACTCCACCAACGCACTATCATGGCCTTCCACCACATGGTTCTCATCGCACCATCCTATCATCTTGTTGTGTGATAACCTCAGCTATGGCTTTCCACCACTTATCTCTCATCGCTCCCTCCTGTCATCTTATCATACTTCCATGTGATAACGCTTGCATAACATCGTGAATCTCTCCACCAAATTGCTTTGCCGAGGAGCGCCGCTAAGGAGTCCATCACTAACTATTCATGAAGCCTCTCTCTCTCTCTATCTCTCTGTGCATTGTTCATTCCTATGGATATTATGTTATCCTGTTCGTTGATCATTCTTTGTGGACATTTGATGTCCTATGGGTTGGTAATTCTATGTGTTATCCCGCCCTTCACAAAAATTAAACTTTGGGGGGGAGGGGGAGGCGCGCACATGTCACTGCATGTTTTGGATTCAAGTTGTAGGTATTAATTGAGCTATAAGACTACTTGCAAAGGTGACGTGTTATGGTTCTCTTCATGATAGGCATCAAGCTGCATTTGTCCTTTGAATTGGCCAAGTTTCCCTCTAGAGATTAGAGGCTAGCAGGTTTCTTGCCAGATGAGGGTGGGATGGTTTTGGATTAGACTATTATTTACACACGGACTAAGCATCAGAAAGTAAAAATTTAATGAAAGTGATGCAAGCTTTGAGTCATCCACTAAGGAGATCACAGGTTCCAAGGATTCTTAGATTATGTCATGGCTACCTCTAGGGACCCCGTAGAAATCATATATTATGGTTATCTTTGTGATAGATGGTGGTTTGCATGAAATCTTAAAGCCTGCAAGGGTTACATTAGGAGACTAGAACATACTTTGAGGTTTTGAGTTAGACATAATTGGTGTTGTGGAGATTGCCAAAATTGGGGTGGGGTGGTTCTGAATAAGAGTCTTATTCGCATGGGCTGATCAACAGCAAATTGAAATATTCATTAGGGGAGTTTTGAGGTCTCAAAAATGCCTTATAAGCGATTCTAGAGAGATTTTTTTTGGAAATAAAATTATTTTTTTATTTTTAAAATTTTTTATATTTTGGTAAGTAAATATATCAAAATTTGTTAATAAGTCATTGTCGTGATATTCTCATAGTCACATCAAACCTAGAAATCTAGGCTACCATAAAGGTGACAAAGGTTGTCATAATAAAGATCTTACTCATCCTCATTAAAGTGAAAACTAATATTCAATTTGAATTTTGTTTGACGTTTGATTACTTCCCTCCATTTTCACTCTTTTTTTTCTTACTAGTTTCTTCTTCGTTGTTCTTTTTGTTTCTAATTCACATACTTTTTCAATCGAATCTTTTAATCACATCCTTAGCTATGGATCAATCATCCAATGATCTCTGTAGCTCTAGTAAAAGGCATCTCTATCATCTTCATATTGAGTTGGATAGTAAGTATTAACCAATAAGGAAGAGAATATAACCCATTACTATTACACAGTCTACGAAACATATACTCAGGTTTGAGGGAAATAAGAATCTTGATCTTTGGTTAGATAGCAGGTTATATTCCAAAGATCCTAGCGAAAATAGCACTCTGCCTTTCTATAATAGCTCTTCATTGTTGAGGTTCACTATAAGATATAGGCCTTATACCGATGTTAAAAGCGATGAAAATGTTTATAAAAAAATTTGCCCCCGTCGTCCCAAAAAGCATTGTTATTGGCGACGCCATAGAACAGTCGATATCAGCGTCGTTATCAGCGTCGCTATTTACGTTGATCGTGACGCTGATAACAACATCGCTATTTGCGTCGGTAGCGACGTTGATAACGACGCTTTGCGAAGCATTTTGCAATGCTAATAGCGATGTGTGCAGTAAATTTGTGACGCTAATAGCGACGATAACAAGAAAAAAAAATTTTTGTGGCAGGGCAGATATAGCACTATGTGCTTTATTTGGGCCATACAAAATAGTTTCAGTAATGTGTACAATGCTCATGTAAATAAATGCAAGGTGTACTTAAATCATAACACCGATACATGAAATAAATACATGATCTCATAATAAAAGCGACCGGTACAATCATGGCAAGATACTACTACTACATAGAAAATGTCTACACAGATCACGTGACCAAAAAAGAAGGGTATGTGAGCTCCAAGGATCCAAGGGCGAGCTATAGATCCTCGCCATTCGAAACCTCGTCCCGTCGCAAAGGAGCATTGAACGGACTCTGCAAAAAAAGAAACAACTATACATCAGTCCACCATACAATAATGCATTCTAATTAAACATAGTAACTATGGACAAGAAAGATGAGTGAGTTATAGGGCCGTCACGTCCATACAATCGGTTGATCAATGCAGTGAGACCGTGCCTCTTTGCATATCGAGTCTCAAGGATGATAGGATCGTGATTTGTAATGGAGTGCTGCAAAGAAAACAAAATACAACTATTAGAAACACGATTGTCAGTACACAGGATATTGCAAAAAAATAAGCAAGCAAAACAAAAGAAAAACTTACAAAGTCCTCTATATATGTCATGTGGTTGCCACTCCCAAGTCGTGCCCTCGCTGCCTCGCGCTGTTGTCTCTAACGTCCTGGAGAATCTGTAGCCTCCTCCCTAAGTCAGCGCCAATCATCTGTGTCTAGCTACTCGGGCTTTGAAGCCCCACTCTTGAGTATCTTTCGTGCGTCTGATTGTCTGTGTGACATATATGCATGCATGCACTCCATCATCTAGCCCGTAGAAAACCTATCTGCTGCGGTTGGTACCGGAAACTTCTCATGCAAGGATGCTACTATGTAGTCCTTGCTCCCCTCCGGTATGTTTTTCCAATGATCCAAGACGTTGTGCCGAAAAACTTGTTGGCACAACTCTCTCATGCGAGCCATCACCCTCCTCCCCTCATCATTCATGATGATGGCTCCTGATCTATCATCTACAACATAGGCATACCTCTCTGCTGTATGCCTAAGATGGGTCACTCTCCCACCTACGACCACGCTCTTGGGCATATCTAGGAGACCCTTGTACATTTGGTGTACCTACCGGGGTAGTATCCATCGGAGTAGCACCCATAGGGGTGCCACCTGTGAACGGCTGAGTAAAAGTCGGAGTGAGTGGAGTAGACGTCCCCACAGGTGTTACAAATCCCAGAGGTGACGCAACTCCAGTAGAACGACGAGATGGAGACACTGCGTCCGTACTTCCACAGCAACCACCTAAGCCATGCTCTCTTGAACCGCCACGAGAGCGAGGAGTAGCACTTGTATCCCGAGCCGATCGTGGGCTCACTACATCTGGATCTTTGTAGCATCCCCTAAAACCACTCTCTCCATCTAGCCCAAGTCTGGAGTGTTGACCTCGTCTGCTAGAAATTGAAGCATCAGAGCGCACCGAGAAATAGATCCAATAGAGCGCCCTAACGGTGTTCGAGACAGCCCTTGGTCCGCCATATCTCTGAATCTCGCTATCTGATCTGGAGACATACGCGTGAAGATCTCCTGTAGCTCCTCGTTGCTCATCCCTCGACTCATCCTAATGATCTAAATATCCACAAAGGTCACTTGCACAAATAAAAAATGATGTTAGCATAATCAATATAAATCATACAAAGCACGGTAATATAAATCTTAAAAAAATAATCTTACTTAAAATGCATATCTTATGTATCCTTATAAGCGATTCGTCAACGAATTGAGTAGGTGGATGCTCCAAGTATGAAGTACCCTATGGTCCCATGTCAATCTCTCGATACAACTCCGCATACACTGGAAGGTCGATAGACATGTCACCACAAAAAAATGAATCCACCTCGTTCTCAAAGAATTCTCGGACTCCTGTATTTCCATCATTGTTACCCGATACTGGCTCCTCTACATGCTCCAAGCTTTCGGTGACCTCCACCCCTTGTAATATCGATCCCTCTATTTGCATATTGTCCTCATCTATGCTTGGAACATCGCTTTGATTATATACTCTCACACTTCGGTGAGCTGAAGGTATAACATACCACCTTTGAGGTTGTCGGGGGTTTGGATAGAAAATTAAATGTTCACAATCACGTACAAGAGAGATTTAACTATTGTGACATGTACCATGTCGTAATACAATTAAAAAACACATGAGTTCATATACCTATTCCCAATGGATCGGCAACACAAACATGTCACACAAATCCATCCATTATTTTTCGGAATCTATTTCGAGAAATCCAGATAGACCTCGTCGAAGTGTTGCTCCAGCTCCTTCAAGTACCACTTTGAACCACTGCATATCGAATAGGATCATGGAGAAGCTACGGTAATCCACCGCGACAATACTTTACAAGTTCCCAAAATACTTCATATCATCTATATTGTGTTTGGATCCGTTGCTCGTCATCGGCTCTCTTGCTCGAACCTTGCCATGATACCATAATCTGTTGTGGAGCGCATTTTGTCAATATGCTTCACGCGAAAATGTCGTCTGCGCGACCATGCTGCACTATATATTTTGTACTATACATTGAAATACTCAATTAGTTATCACATATAAAATATAGATACGACAAACCCTAAACACGTCATCACCTTTGGACTACATCCCCTCGAGAATTCCCTCCCCTCGGTTGAGACCTCCGCCCCTTCGCGAGATGCTACGATCAAAGATCCAAGCAACCATTGCGTTGGCATAAACCACGGCATCTCCTCCATGCCGTCAGGATATTGAATCAGTCGATGGTGCGTACTACATCGAAATTCAGATCGCACTTCCTCTCGATCTTTCCTAGCTTGCTGGTACCTAGCAAGCCACGTCTCCATAGAGGCATGGTACAATATACAAAAGCGATTCACTTTCTCCTCCATTTGAGCATCTATTCTTTTTTTTATCCCATTTCCAACCACCACATCTCTGGTCAGTCTATCATCGTCCTTCAGCGACCATAGCATATTGTTGTTTGAATCCACTATTGGTAGCCATTGTGAAATATGTACTAGTGCCTCAGACACCAGTCAACCTTCAGCCATGCTACCTTCTGGCCGAGCTCGTTGTCGCACAAAGCCTTTCAAGGTTTTCATGAAGCGCTTCAAGAAGAACATCCATCGCGTATAGACAGGTCCAACAATCTCCACTTCATCTACAAGATGCACAAGAAGGTGGATTTGTATCGTGAGCATACTGGTAGGTAGGTATTTCTCAAAGAGACAGACCGTCTCCACTACTCCCCGCATTGTGGATTCAATAGAGGACGTCTTAATCTTCTTCTGTGAGATCCATTGCATTAAAGTCGATAACCTGTAAATCGCTCCGCGTATTTCTGGAGTAAGGCATCCTGGGATCGCGATTGGTAGTACAAACTGCCACAAACGAGAAAGCATTATGAACAACGACTACACTCCAAATAGCAAAATACGCAAGCCACTTACAATCCATTCGTAGTACAAACCTGACATATCTTATGCTAATCATCGGATTTTAGCCCTGATAATCGGTTGTCTTTAGAAAATGCAGACATGAGAGAACGCATCATACCTGTTGGAGTATGGATAAACTTGACTATTTGCTTCACAATGCGCTCTTCTTTAGTGGACAAAACCTAAGGAGCCCGAGGTAGCTGCAAACGACCATCAGCACTCGACTGCGGCCAAAGTGCCTCCATCTTGTCTACAACAGCATATTGCGAAATATGGGAATTTTCCATAAGTTTGGGAGATGTGGTCAAATCTTTAGATTTGTCATAACTTAAATACTATAACTCCAAATTGAGCGCTCTATAGCTCAATAGATTCCATTTTTCAAGCGCTTTCCAATGATAGGTCACATCATATGGTTTTGAGAAACTTATGGACATGTTATCCGGGTGCCACCTTTTCAACATTCAAAAAATAAAAATTGGAAGATTCCTAAACTCACTAATATTGTGTTCTACCTTCTTCAAATCCATTCGTACCCCTACAGTGTCTCTCTTTCCTGTGATGTGGTCCCATAGTAAGCTGCCCATGTTCTTGAAAATATGCATGGGATCCAACAAGTGGTTGATCTGTAAGTGGGTCCAACATGGCAACTTGTTAAAAACTAAGAATCGTCGCATTTCGTTTGGATGTGACTCCGTGTGGACCATTTTCAGCTTGTACTAGCTTTGGGTATTCATACGTGCTGGAGGTCATCCAAGAAAACATTCCCTAAGTTCATGACCCTCTGGCAAGAAAGCGGCGTGTCCTTGATATACCATCTTCTTCATGGTTCGTGACCTTCGGGAGTCTAACTGTGGCCTGCATAATAGACATGCATGATAACATGAGGTAACCTGACTTGTTCCAACACCTCTATCCAGTGAATATAAACTTGAACGAGCTATGATAGATATTACCAATGAGAATGGAAGCCTACTTACCTGAGCACTCTCCGAATCCCAAAAAGTCATGCATGGTCCACACGAGAATGGCTCAAATATTGGCGGACCGTTGACCATTGCGCTTGCTCATATCTTGTATGGTGACCCCCTCCTCCCACAAAATCTTAAGCTCATCAACTAATGGATGAAGATACATGTCCATATTTTTGACTTTGTAGCGGTTGAGAACGAGTATTCTAAGGATGAGATGTCCTTTCTTCGTAGAAAGCCATGGAGGGACATTGTAGTTGACAAGGACTATAGGACACACACTGTAAGAAGTTGAGTGCAGACCAAATTGATTCACGCCATCCACTGCAAGACCGAGCCGAAGATTCCTTAGCTCTCGGGCAAAGCTTGGGAAGGTAGAGTCAATGTGGCTCCATGTGCGTGAATCCACTGAGATTCGTTGAACTCCATCTGTGGACCTATTCTGTGCATACCACATTGTCAAGCTCACCATGCCGGATGTACGAAACATGTGGTTTATGCAGGGGATAAGCAAAAAGTATCTAAGAACTTTTTGAGGGCTGGTTTGCCCTTGCAAGTCCTGTCGATACGTGTGAGCACCACACTTTGGACATGTCTCCATAGTCTCGTATTCTCCTCGAAACAATATGCAATCGTTGATACATGCATGGATACTGTTGTAGTCCATACCAAGCTTTCGTAAAATATGCCGTGCATCATCACGAGACTCAGGCATGGTATTTGCAAGTGGTAATATATGATACTTCAGTAACCTTTAAAAAATCATAAAACAACTTGAAAAAGCACAAATGTTTTTAATGATAGTGCCAAAAAGAAATCAATGAAGCGTACATACAAGGTACCTGAACAACTCGATTACACTCGCATCGCTCCACCCGTATTTTGCTTGCACACTTAGGAGTGCAAGCAGTGTCTTTAGGCGAGATACTCGGCACCCACCATATAATGGTATGGATGCTTCCTCTCTAAGTGTATTAGAATTCTCGACATCCATGGGCATCAATGCATCAATCATTGCCTCCATCTCAGGCTCCAAGTTTGTAGGTAAGTCTGGAAGGCTTCCTGTCTCCTCTGGTATTGACAGTATAGATTCGGTAATACCTTCCAAGTGGTGGATTGGCTCAGGCACTCCATCCATCTCATGCCCACGAACTCTTCTAACTGGCCGCAAAGGCTGCACTCCTCCTTGGGATGAGACGTCACCTCCCTAGATAGAAAATTTGCCAGCCACACCCAATGTTTTTATGTATGGTATTCAATTAGCTTGCGAATACAATGCATGATTGATATACGCTTTTTTTACCATTTGCTCAAAATCTGAGATCTCCTGATCAATGATCTGAGATTGAAACTCACCGAAGCGTCGTACGTGTTCTATAGACAATTGAGGTTTTCATATAATTGCCAGCTTACATTGAGAGCAAGGACATGGGCCACGCTGATTAAGATACGCCTCGCGATCTTGAACATCATGACCTTCATCGTTTTTCATTTTGTCTACGTTATGACAAACAATTTGTTTTTGTTATCATTCTTTTTTTATTTCTTAAATTGTTTGTTGAGAAGGGATTTCTTCTCTTGTAACTCAGCAAAATTAACATATGTAAAGTCTCCACCCACCCACAAATTAATGTATGTCAGAGTGTTTCTCATCTCGTGGTATTGCACCAGACCTCACCACCACTCTCTCTTTGTTTTTTATCCATTCATTCTCTTCTCTCCTTCCATCTCTCTCTCTTTTTCTCTTTCTTTATTATGTTGTATGTTTATTCCCTCTCTCTCATTCCTTTTTTTTTTCTCTTCCTCTCTCTCATTTCTTTTAACAAAATATATCTCTCTCTCTGCTACCAATTTCCTGTAACAAAACATCTCTCTCTCTTTACTACTACTACTGCCACCACCACTACAATAAACAAGAAAATAAGAAAGAAAAAAAAAACAACTACTACAACAAACAAGAAAAGAAGAAAAAACTACTACTACTACCACTACTACTACAACAACAACAAACAAGAAAACTAAACAACAATAACTAAGAAAACAAAAAAACTACAACAATAACAATAACAACAACAAAAAACAAGAAAACCACTACTACGACTACGACTACGACTATGACTACGACTACCACAACAACAAACCACTACTACTACCATTACTACTACAATAAACAAGAAAAGAAGCAACAACAACAACAACAACAACAACAACAACTACTACTACTACTACTACTACTGCTACTACTGCTACTCCTGCTACTGCTGCTACTGCTACTACTGCTACTACTGCTGCTACTGCTACTGCTACTGCTACTGCTACTGCTACTGCTACTGCTACTGCTACTGCTACTGCTACTGCTACTGCTACTGCTACTGCTACTGCTACTGCTACTGCTACTGCTACTGCTACTGCTACTGCTACTGCTACTGCTACTGCTACTGCTACTGCTACTACTACTACTACTACTACTACTACAATAATAACAATAAACAAGAAAAGAAAAGAAAACTACTACTACTACTACAAATAAGAAAACTAAACAACAATAAACAAAAAAAGAAAAAAAACTAATACTACTACAACAACAACAAACAAGAAAACTACTATTACTACTACTAGTACTATTGCTACAATCACGACTAGGATGACTACAACCATGACTACGACTACCACAACTCTCTCTCTCTACTACTACCACTATCACTACCACTACCACTACAATAAACAAGAATAGAAGAAAAAACAACAACAACAACTACTACTACTACTACAATAACAACAACAACAAATAATAAAAGAAGAAAAAACTACTACTACTACCACTACTACAACAACAACAACAAACAAGAAAACTAAACAACAATAAATAAGAAAAGAAAAGAAAACAACAAACAAGAAAACTACCACCACCACCACCACCACCACCACCACCACCACTACAACGCTATGTGAGAGGTAGCCATGGCCGCTCGGCTTGAAACGCTTGATCAATAAAGCGGTCCGTAGGTCTTAGGGTAGAGCTTCGTAGCTCCCCTACATTTTGGTTCCATTGCCGGGACCAACGGAATCGAGCCTTGAGCGCCACGCGCATCAGATCGAGCATGGCAGTAGGGTTTGCAGCCTGAACCAGTGCTCGCGATAGTTAGGAGGATTAGGAGGTTTTAATCCCTGGAGAAAGTAAGTATTTTGATTTGTTGCTGAATGTTAGAGTAGGACCATCTGTCTTTATTTCTGTTTCTGATTTCTGCTACAATAGGTTAAGGGTAGGATAGGAAAAAGAAGGGAACAGAAGGGTTCTGCTGCTACTGGAGACAGGGAAGTTGGGGCACAGATTCAGACATCTGGCTGGAGGAGTGTATGAGATTAATCTATGAGTCTATAGCAGACTGAGGGAGGTAATAAGGGGCCCACGAGACCAAGGGAGGCCACATTTGACACCCTACCTTCTGAGAAGAATGTGAGCCTGAGAGCCCGGGAGAGAGCGAGAGAGTTGCGGGAGATCGTGAAGTGTTGACCGATCGAGTGCCGCATCGCTTCGAGGTATGCCAGATGTTTCCCTTTGTTGCTCGCATTTATTTGGAAAGCGCAGCACGATTTGATAGAGTAGGCATTGACCTAAAGGCTCCATGTGCAACTTGTGGGCCGTCGGTCGCGCCATCGAACTAGTCCGTCCGATTCCCACCAGAATCGGACCGTCCGATTTCGAGAGTCGGACAGTCCGACTCCCATAATCGAACCAGCCAAAAGAGAATCGGACCGTTGGTCTGATTCGACTCTTATAATCGGAATAGCCCATCAAGTCAGGCCACGTGTCCTAGTCCCAGACTTGAGCCACTCGACCCATTGCAGTGGTCGGACCATCCCCGTCTGACTAAGGAAAGTCAGACTTGAGTAAAACTGGACCCGCCCGTCTGATTCCCAGAATCGGACCAGTCCGTTCGATTCCCAGAAGTCCACCCGACCTTGAATAGAAGGCTGTTCACCTAGGCCACAGTCCTGGGTACCTTGGGCATGTCTCCGATCCCCCAGGGAACCCAGTTTAATCTTGGAAGTTGGAGACTAGACAAGGTGACCGAAGATTCACCCCGAATAGCTAGACACCGGCGGGCGGACATAATTTAGAATTGGATGTGATGTTCGGCGACCAGCCAACCAACTAACCAACCCTGAAGTAGAATAGGGAATGCAGCAGGGTCTTCTTGTAAGACTTTAGATTGGCCAAGACCTGCGCCTAGAGCCACATCAGGCTACAAACGTAGGCAGTAGGGTGGAGTCTGTATCAGGCATTTAGTGCATCCTCACCTCACCTTCTGATTTCATCACCTAGGGTGCACTACAAGGAAAGGAAAAGCCTGCTTCCACACTGAGCACTAGAAAGCACGAAGCACAAGTTGTGGATAAGATTAACAACGGTTTCCAGTAACAAGGAGCTCAATAGGAACCATAATAACATCAAGGAACCCACTACTAGGAGAGGATCCCAAAGCATAGCTGGCTACTAGAGAACCCCATCTGCAGGGCCCTAAGAGGACACAAAGATCTGAAAGACAACAACATAGAGAATCGGACGCTGCGAGAGTTACTCAAGTTGATCGACGACTTGGTGAAACTAGAAGTGGAAGCAATGTCAGGATCTCAAGGCGGACAAGGAGAGGACCGACTGGACTTGGGAGAATTCCCAGTCATGGTGCAGGAGTTAGTCAACGAGTATGACTTGCTGGCCAAGATGGTAGTTCAGGGAAGGCCAGTGGAGGAAGTGGTAGCAACCCTAGAAGAGGAAAGAAAGGCGATCAGAAGGGCGCTAGAGAGCATGATTGCCTATAACCACAAGCAAAAGGCCAGGAAACTCCAACAAGACGTGGATATGTATGAGGCCCGGTGCGTGCTAGCCCTGGCTGGAGCAGCAAAAGCAAGACCAAATGCGAAGAGAGAGCGGGCGGTGGAGGCTGACTTATCATTAAGTGAACTTGTAGCTAGGCGGCTTATGGACAACATGTCTGCTGAGCAGGGTGCAACAGCCTTAGCCACAGGTCTAGGATCCCTATAGTGGCGAAACAGCTGGACAAGTATGAACCTAGCAACGACCCATATAGCTTTGTGGAGCAGTTTGAACAAGTTTGTGAAGCAAACGGCCTCACAGACCCTACACGATGCTCCCAAGCTTTTGGGCTGTACTTAGGTGATAAGGGGAGGGTGTGGTACACTAGTCTAGATGCAGCCGAGGGCGGAAACTTTGCCCATCTTAAAGACCACTTTATCAAAAGGTTCTCTGAGGCAGGATACTCCAACAACCTCATCATCCGCTTGATGAATGTCAGTCAGAGGGAAAAGGAGGACGTGAGAGACTATGTCACACATGTACATAGCCTCTTCAAGAGGATCCCGGCCAATGAGCAACCTAACGAGAAGGCTATGTCTACAATGTTCATAAATGGAATCTGTAGCGAGAAACTCTACAAGGCCTTGGCTAGTAACTCCACCCTACACAGAGATGTGCTAGCTAGGGTTTTTGATGAAGCAATAAGAGTGGACGACCAGCTTAGGGAGCGAAGCATGAGGAACACCAGTCGGGACGGTACAGGCCACAGGGCTTCAGAGCGGTCAATGACATCGGGTGAGAGAGAGAGCTCTAGCACACGGGATAAGGGAAAGGGAGTTGACCAAGGCCAGGACCTGGCTGAGGTGAGAATGGAGCTTGCACGTTTGCAAGAACAAATAAGGAAGCCTATGTAAACTCACATGCAGTGTATACACTGTGGTGGAAACCACCTTCCAGCCGAGTGTCAAGATCCTAGATCTAGGCCTTGTTCGAATTGTAGTAGATTCGGTCATGACGTGTTGCACTGCAGATTGCCTAGGAGGTTTCCATATGCGCAGCAATACAACCCTCCTTACCTAGGCAACAGGCCATCTAACTTCCTTGGCAGCTCCAATGTCACTGCACATCAATGCTTTTTGGGAAGGCACAGAGATGCATGCAATCCTACCTATTTTAGCCTTGGGAGACGCAACACGGAAAGGAATTGTAGACATCGACATCGGGGCCATTGTCTTGAGCCACGCAGTTCTACAGGCCTGGGGAAACCCACCTGTGGAAGCAGAAAGTTTAATGTTACATTGGCCGACGGAATGAAGGTCAGACCATTCAGGGTCTTAAAAAAATGGCCAGTGAAGGTCACAGGAGTGCAGTTTTCCATAAATTTCATTGTCATGAAGGGTGTGGACTATGACATACTACTAGGCTGGCCATGGATGAGGAATGCACGAGTGGTTGAAGATTGGGGAAACAACCTCATATTCTTGGGGAATAAGACGAAAGCGGTAAGGGTTGAGATGGACACACGGAAGACTACCCCAGCCAACCTCGATGCTATCTCAACCATGCTAAAAGGTGATGCCCAGGCACACAAGCCCTATGGAACACTAACCAAGTACATCCCCTACCCTGAGGATGAGAGGGATTGGATGCATGTCTTGGCAACTGTTGACCTGCCATTCTCAGATGAGGAAGAGTTGTATAAGCAAGCTGCTAAGTCACCAAGCAAGCCAACAGAGGAGCCCACTGTGCTACTCTGCATGATGGCGGGAAGCTCACGAGATCCAGGGAGACCACTCTCATTCCACACCCCCACTAACAAGCTCGAGCTTCAGGGAATCGTAGAGTACCTGACCACTAAATTGAAAGGCAACAAGGCGGCTACTCTAAAACCCCTAAGCGATCTCTTGGCTCGGCCTGAATGGGAATGGACCAAAGTTCACGATCTTAACCTATTATACAATTGGGCTTTAATCACCGACGAAGAGGAGATCGAAGAGGAAAACCTAGGGGATGACAAGCAGTCAGAGGGGCAAGATTCTGGTGATGAGGAGTATGAGCACTGTTGCTCTGAGACGGACAAGAGCGAAGAAGAGTTTAACACGATAGATTATGACGCTGAAGGGAGAGCAATCGAACAGATCGAGGCAGACTCTAGGCCAAAAAGGGAAAGGCAAGCAAGAATGGAAAATGAGTCATGTGGATGGAATGCGATAGGATCTGGCTGGAGCAGGTGGGAGCCATGGATTATGAGCAAGTAGGGGTGGCACAATCACTGGTAGTCCCAATACTGAAGACGGATTCACCTACTGAACTATAACCCCCAGGCGAAACCCCTTCCTCAAGTGAGGGATGTGAGTTTAACTCGGAGCTTGAAGTCAGTACAGAGAGTGATCCCAAAATACCCCAACCCTCTAAGGTTAGACGCACCAAAGGGGACTTGCCAGTCCACTTAAGGTGCAGATGGATCAAGGAGGGAGCCAGGAAGCAAACTAGAGACTCAAAAGTAGAGAGGCAAAAGAAACCACAGGACCTCCCCAAACACTTCACGAAGTTTAAGAAGGGTGATAGAGTGGTGGTTTTGCTAGGAGCAAAGAGACAAGGGCAAGCCAGTGAACCAATTGAGGGACCCACCAGGGTCAAGGAAGTCGACCTGGCAGGGGAAGGCAAGAAACCTCGACCTGTGTTTATTGCTGACGACTTGACTAAGGAGGAGGAGGCTAGACTGGTTGCTCTCCTGCGAGAGTATGTTGATATGTTCGCCTGGTCCTTGGAGGAACTGAGAGGAGTCGATCCTAGGTTTGTGACCCATAACATTTCAATGATCCCAGAAGCGGTGCCAACAAAGCAGTGACCTTACTCTATGAATCCCAAACACGCCCATGCAGTGAAGGAAGAGATCGATAAGCTCATGAAGGCGGGATGTATATATGAGATTGAGCACACAGATTGGGTATCGCCCATAGTGATCATTATGAAAAAGAACGGCAAGATTCGAATGTGCGTGAATTACAAGAAGGTGAATGCCACTACGAAGAGGGATAACTACCCCTTGCCATATACCGAGCACATGCTGGAGAGAATAGCAGGCAAAGAAGCTTACAGATTTTTGGATGGTTTCTCTGGCTATAATCAAGTGCAAGTGCATCTTGACGATAGGCACAAGACTGCCTTCGCCATGGAGTGGGGTGTCTTTACCTACATCGTTATGCCCTTTGGGCTAATGAATGCTCCTGCAACCTTCCAATGATTAATGTGCACGATCGTCAAGGATATGCTACGACCCAATCTGGATGTGTTTGTAGACGACTTATGCATACACTCCAGTTGGACCGAACACTTAGAGAGGCTGGGAGCCGTCTTAGAACGATGTCAGTTATACAAACTCTCACTGAACCCCTTGAAGTGCCAGTTTTGGGTGAAGCATGGATGCATCCTAGGGCATGTAGTGTCACAGAATGGCATTGCCACTGACTTCTCAAAAGTCAGGGCCATTGCCGACCTCCCACTGCCCACCAACTACAAGGGCGTCCAGTGTTTCTTAGGCCACATAGGATACTACCGATGCTTTGTATTGAACTACGCACTGATTGCTAGGCCATTGTACAAGCTGCTGATTGTATTCGAGTGGACTGAGGAATGCCAACATGCATATGAACAGTTAAAGAAGGCTCTCACCACTGCACCAATCTTGCGAGCCCCAGACTGGAGTGTAGCATTCCATGTACACATAGATGTCTCCAAGTTTGCTATCGGAGCTGTTCTATGCCAGCCTGGTGAATATGTCTTGATTACCCTGTGAGCTTTGCCAGTAGGGCAGCTCACCGAAACAGAAATGAACTACTCCACTACAGAAAGCCGTAAAGAAATTTAGGCATTACCTGTTGGCCACACCCTTTGTCTTTTTCGTGGACCATCAAGCCTTGCTATATCTTGTGAACAAGCCATGCGCCACAGGTTGCATAGCAAGGTGGTTACTTCTCCTGCTGGAGTTTGATTTCTCAGTGATTGTGCGTAAAGGAAAGCAGCACTACATGGCGGATCACATGTCCCGCATACCCATAGGGGAAGCTGCTGGCCAAGGCATCCCTGACGATTTACCGGACACGCACCTCTTTGGCCTGTCTAGCAAAGGGGACTTGTTCAGAGCTGATTTGACGCCTTACTGGCAGACGATGTTGTCCAAGTGTTAAAAAACGGCCTGCCAAAGAGACCTATTGAGAAAGCTAGGCTAAGGAGACTTATCTTAAAAATCCAGCCATACCAACTAATTACTGGCCAACTCTATAGGTTGGGGCAAGACGGGCTGTTACGTAGATGTGTGTGCGAGCACGAGATGCATGATGTATTGAGAGAGGCGCATGGCGGGCACTTTAGTGGGGACACGACTGCCCGTAAGGTGTTACAATCCCAACTCTGGTGGCCCACCCTATTCCGCGACGCCGCTAAGTTCGTCAAACACTGCGACAAGTGCCAGAGGACTAAGGTGCCCATGCGCAAAGATAAGATGGAGTTAACCCCTGTAATAACGTGACAGCCCTTCCAAAAATGGGGCATTGACTTCATCAGACCTATCAATCCAACAGCTCAATACTTCCAGGCACGCCACAATGATGTGGCAACAGACTACCTGACGAAGTGGGCGGAGGCACGAGCCACTAGAAGGAATGATGCTAGGACCACTACGAAGTTCCTGTGGGAACAGGTCTTTTCACGGTTTGGTTGTCCAATCGAACTAGTAAGTGATCAAGGCGCACACATCATTAATGAAGTAATATCCCACCTGCTCTCAACCTTCCTAATCAATAATAGAAGGTCCTCTCCCTACTACCCTCAGGCAAATGGCCAAGCAGAGTCCACAAATAAAATCCTAGTCAACGTGCTTACTAAGGTAGTATCCACAACACGAAGAGACTGGGATAATAAACTGATGGCTGCCTTGTGGGCTTATCGGACGGCTTATAAGATGGCTGTCGAGCAAATGCCCTTTAGGCTGACCTACGGGACGGAGGCCATTCTACCTCTAGAATTCTTTGTCCCTAGCTTAAGAATAGCAGCGGAGGATCGTTGGGAGGGAAGAGAGGCTTGGACTAACTGCTTAGAGGAACTAGAGCATCTCACAGAGACTCGGCTTTTAGCCACCCACTCTCTAATCTGTGAAAAGGTGCGACGAAAGCTGTGGTATGATAAGCACGTCAACCAGCGCAACTTTGATCAAGGGGACCTCGTACTACTCTACTCGGTGAAAGGGCACAAACAGAAAATGAAATTTCAAGGGCTAGGACCTTTCTGGGTGCGTGCAATTAGCAGAATGGGCAATGTCGAGTTGGAGATGCTCGAAGGGGAAGGAATAGGCTTCTTCAATGAACACCATATTGGGGAATATGGGAATTTCCCATAAGTTTGGGACACATGGTCAAATCTTTTGATTTTTATAACTTGAACACTATAACTCCAAATCGAGCACTCTATAGCTCAATAGATTCCATTTTTCAAGCGCTTTCCAATGATAGGTCACATCATATGGTTTTGAGAAACTTATGGGCATGTTATCCGGGTGCCACCTTTTTAGAATTCAAAAAATGGGAATTGAGAGATTTCCAAACTCACTAATATTGTGTTAATGGCAGTTGCATGAAAAAGTACTATCCTCCTTCCCATCCGTTGCACGAACCACCGATGCGTGAAGCCCCCGTCACTGTCTGCGTGGCTATAATTACCGAACTAAGCGATCAAGATGAAGAAGCAATAGCACCCGCCTACCTTTGAATCACGGTCACTGCAGAACGAACATATTCTTTTGATGCCCTGATCGACGAAGGGGCTGACCATAATGTCTTGACACATGACCATTGGACACGTATTGGTCAGCCTAAATTACAACCCACAAACGCAAAACTTAGCCCATTTGGGAGCAACACTTACCCTCTCTTAGGGAAATGCCAAGCGGCTGTCTCCGTCGAGTCTGGAAGTATCCCAGTCGTCTTTTATGTGTTACCAAACACTAAAGGGGCCGGTGATAAATCACTACTAGGGCACACTTTCAAAAAGCAGACAAACTGCAATGTGGACTACAACCTAGACCGCATTCACCTGACCGTGGGCAATGTGCACATAGTAACTACTTTCAGCAAGGGCCATCTTGCGCCTTCTACAATTGCAGAGCCACCGATAGAGACCCCCATAGCCAAGCCTAAGGAGAAGGGCATGGATATCTTACCTGTACCCCAACCGCCAGAAGCAAACCCACCCAAGCCATCCACATGGCTAGGGAGCCCGCGCACATATGGGTGCCAAAACGGTGAGCGCTGCCTCCTGGTAGACCGCAGAAGCATGCTCCTAAATGCAAAAACTATCAGTTGCAGCCTAAGAGGCAGCCCAGGCACCATCGACATGGGTGCACTGCCACGCCATGATGGATATCAAAAGATCTCCTGCGAGCACAAGAATACTATGAGGGCAACCCCTGGATATGGGTGCCTAAGGGCAGACACCCAAAAGGATCAAGTTGGAGCAACCCCACTCCAGCTGGACAGACTGGCACAGGCAAAGCACAAGTCACAAGAACGTCAAACCAGCAATGGTGATGATTAAGGCCACCCAACACCTTCAGTGTCCCAAACCGGATGATCCAGCACCATCCAGGTCAAAGGAGGTGCACACCCCCATAGTCGCTCGAATGGATTGCAACATGCTTTCTATGGCACGGGAGCCCGCCGCAATGTTTTCAAATGATCCAGAGTGCACAGTCCCATTAATGAAGCCTGCAAGGGAGTCAGTATTGTCCAGCCCAACTGCTCCATCGCCACCAGCAAGTCTTAAGCCTTCATACGAAAGACGATCCTTCCTATCAGCGGCCATGGATCTTGCTGAGACCTCAGGGAATGATGTAGTGATATGCATCAAGGAGTTGGACGACACCTTCACTACATTCTCTAGAAGCTTCGAGAGGCTTGACCTAGGACTTCTTGACGAACCCCTCCCTTCCGATGTTCGCTCGTTGCCATGCACTTGGGAAGACTACGAGTTCATGACCATCAAATTTCCCAAAGTTGCGGCTGAGCTAATCGCTAATGGAGAAATCTCGAAGGAACAAGCTGTTCTCAGACGACTAGTCACCTCATACCGCAAATCCCCTCGCTCTACTCCTGAACATGAACTGGAGAAGCTTATGCAGCTTGCTAGCTCTGCTTCTCCATTCTTGCAACTGTGGTACGCCTTACGACTCCAATGGGAGAAAAAAGGCCGCCGGATCATGACTAATGCTGAGCAAAGGAGAGCAATCAAAACAATTGAGTGCGACCCTACGTATGTGGCACCTCTTTCATTCAGAGTTTTGGCCATTACACGCAACCTACACTTAGATGATCAGGTACTGGCCCATCCGTACATTGATTAGTACCTCATAGAGGAGGAGTTGCACATTGCTAGTCGCCTCAACTCAGGGGACATCTTTCATGACGTCTTAACCTACATCACTCAAGCTTCCCTGCAGCCATGCGAACTTGATCGCCATGCCCAGTTTGAATACAACCCTAATCTGTATACCTAGCTTATGGCCAAGTAGCTCACCCCACACAGCCCATGCGAGCCTTCCCTCCTCCCCGTACCACTTAGAAAAGAGGGGAGAAGAGCTAGTGACAACCAAGGGACTAACCAAGTGATGTAGTAAGAAGTGTAAAGGCTAACAGTGCTCTACTAAATTCAAATAGAAAAGAAAGCAAGGAGGAAGTAGATGTTGGTTGTTAATTATTTCTAAAAAGTTTCATCCCCTTAAATTTGCCTAGTAAACTAGCACACACATTTTTTCTTGGGATATGTTATGAATGAATTAAATCGTAACTCTAACGTTGACTTGGGTAATGACAGGCACCTACTATGATAGGACAGGGTAGACTTCCATTTACGGAAGCAGAGATGACGAAATATGGAATCAGCATCGAGACGCGGGGATTCAGCCAATTCACTTTTAAGCATACCATGAACCTGGATGAGGCCATCTCGGAGGAGCCGGTCGTAAGAGAGCTGATGGACAAATGCAGCCTCCAAAAGTACATAGAGAAAGTCGGGTAGGCTGTAGACTACAACATGTGCACAGATTTCTTAAGAAATTTTGATGAAGGACGAAGCTGTAGCACGGTCACGGTAAGGGCAGGTAATCAAGAAAGACGGGTACAGGTGCCCCTTAACACAGCCACTGTTGAAAGAACCCTAGGACTCGTGCCCAAAAAAGAAAGATGCCCAAAAAGGGATGCGTACGCCATGCTGGGAGTCAAAAAAGAAGATGTGCACACTGTCGATGGAATTTGTCTAGCCGACATTCCAGACCCGATGACAAGGATGCAGGCTAAGATGATCCATTCTCTCTTCTCCAGCCACAAATACAACACACTCATGAATAGAATCAGTGTGCCACTGCTGGAAAGCATTATTGCAGGAGTCCTAGAGGAGGTGGACTGGAACGGTTTCGTCCAGAAGACTATAAAGAGTTCAGCCGCCCTTCTAGCTCCAACCGCAATGCCAGCCGATGGGGAATCCCCGACCTCCACCACGTGATCCACGAGGAAGAAACCTGCCATCAAGGCCTCTACGATCATGTACGGAGGTATCCTTACAGTAATCATTGACGAGGCTATCAAGGGTGCCAGCATGGAGGGAGAGCAGATTGAGCACAAAGACTCACCACGTTGAGAGGAGGAAGGCTCGAGCGAAAGGACGGCTAATGATGAAGGAGAGCCTGAAGTACCACCCACGCAAAAGTCCGGGCCTCAGAAGCAAATGAAGGATGGCAAGAGACAAAAGAAGGGGAAGACACTGAGCAAAGGGGAGTGAGTTGAGGTGAAGAGGGCTCGAAAAGAGTCATGTAGGTTGGAAGAACAACCACAGAAGGAGGAGGAGGAAGAACTTGCAAGAGTTAAAGAGGATTCAAAAAAGGCGGAAGAGGAACGGCAAAGAAGGACAGAAGAGGAAGCCCGCGAGCTGAGCATGAAGGAACTGGCCAAGTTGGCTAAGGCCACTCATTGCAGGTCAGTTGAAGAAACTCAGGGAAGAGGAGAAATCAACCCCTATGGTCCTCACCATGAGGCCGAAGCGAGTGGCAGCGCGAGGGCAGCCCCGATGATCGCAAGCAAGGGAAAGTTGCTGATACACCCCCTGCCTCCCTCCTTCGTGCCGACGCCAACAGACACCCCAAATGCCCCACAACTCACTCCTTCTCTGGACACGGCCAACTGATGAGCATGATGCAGATGCTCATCAGTAAGGTGGCAGAGATTGTCCTAGAACCTGGAGTGAAAAGACCTGCCACTGCTGATGCTGAATCTAGGAAAGACCCTAAATGGCAAAAAATCAAAGTATCAACTACCACAGTTTCTATCCCCCTGTCACCAGGTGTAGACTACGATGCCTATGTGGCCGAGCTCCTAGCGCAGCTGGAGGCGGCAAAGGAGGAAAGGAAGGTGGCCCTGCTAGAGTTGAAAAAGGAAAGGGAAACCCCGGCGGCCCTGAAGCTCGAAGTTTCAAAGCAAGAGGCTAATCGGCGAAGGGAGGTCAAGGCGTTACAAGATCAGTTGGAGCAAAAAAGGAGGCCCAGGACAATGAAAACCACCTAAGATAGAGGCTAGAGGATGAAGAACAAAATCTGGTGGCCAAGCAACGGAGCTTAAAGTTGCTAGTGCAGCAATATGCTGACCTAGAGCAGAGAAGAGACTGGAGGGGTATGGACTATTGGCAACTCAAGAAGGTGATCCGAGCGAGGGGCAGGGGGATGCCATGGCAAAGCTTCAGTATGAGCTCGAGGAACAAAATAGGATAGAGAGAGAGATAGAGTTCCTAGCTCGGGACTGGCCGGCAACCCTCGCAATGAAAGTGCAAGAACAACAACAGGAGGTACAATGGCTGTAAGGTGCGTTGGAAGTTGCCAAAGAAGACACAGAGGCCCTCATGGCTGTTGAGTGTTGAAATGACTTGTTTTTTGGCTGATTTTTGTTGTTTTTGAGAGCTGAATGGTTGATTTTATGAGATGATTGATTGATTTGGAAGTGGTTTGAGAGTGTTTTGGATAATAATGATTGTGTTTTGGAAGTTCATGATGTTTGTTGGTGGTTCTGTGATATTCTGATAGGTTCTGATTGGTTCTGTATACCTTCTGTTTTGCTCTGTTTTGGTCTGTTTTGTTCTGATTGTCTTCTGTAAGGAGGGAAGGAGTATTGATTGATGAAGAATGAGATATTGAGAAAGCTTATTGAATGGTTTGTGAGAGTTTGAAATGGTTTGAGAGTGAGTTATGTGGTTTTGATGATCTTCTGTAATCTTCTGTAGATCTTCTGTAGAGCTTCTGCTTCTGTTCTGTTCTGTACTGTAGCTGTTCTGGTACTGTTCTGTAGACTGTTCTGTATGCTTCTGTAAGTGTTCTGTGGAATGTATATGTGACTTTGGGAAAGTTTTCTAGCCTTGGAAAGAGGTGAATACAAGTGCAAAAGAGGTGAAAGAAGTGGAAGAAGTAGCTGCCAAAGACTTAAGTGAAGACTAGAGTGAAGTGACAGTAGTGAGCTGTGAAGAGACACTGTAGTGGCTCTGGTGACTCTTCATATCAGACATACCTCTTGGGAGGGGTATCCACGACCTAAGAGTGATTATTGAGGGTAATTTTTGAGAGATTGTAGTGAGGATATGATGTATTATTGATGGAGTGTGAGAGAGAGAGTCAGAGATAGCCAATTCTACCCAAACAGAGTGATTGTATATGAGAGATTGAGAGAGAAGACTATGAAGATATTGAAGATGAATACTATGTGATGTATTTCCATTCCAAGATGGTGTATTCCTTTGCTTTCTTTGTTCTATTGATGGATTTTATGAAGATATTGAAGAATATGGTTGATTCTATTAAAACCGTGGGAGATCTACATGATGTTGCATGAAGATTTGTTGTGCCTGGTGTTCTTTTCTTCATTGTGATAATATGAAACATGATAAACAAGCTTGTTGATGTTACAAGATAGATTTTCTTGCAAGAGAATTCCCTTTTCTTTGGTGTTCCTCTCGGGGCTCCATGTTTTTGGTGCGCAGCCGGGGAAACTTGCCAACAACAAGCACCAGAAGAGGCTGAAAATGAAGGAAATGGCATTGCCAAGAAGAGAAGAATTCAATGGATGTTTGTAAAGTTTTTTCTTCCACTGAAGAGTTGGAATTCCTCATAATCAAAGCCACTTTCCACAAGAAGTTCATCCCACAATGGCGGAAACACATCACCGTCATGATGCATGCTCTATGTGGTGGACAGTTTCCTCTTCCTATTGAAGCAGCAGAAACTTGCATCTTGGTGGCAAACTGTTTGGGAACAAACTGAAGAGCAGAAATAGAGAGAATGACCATCCATGGAAGATTTGGCATTCATTGAGAAGTTTCCAGACAACATCAAGTGGGAGATTGTGAAGAAGCTTCAGGAGTCTTGGTCTATAGAGGTTCACAAAGACAAGAAGGAAAAGAGTTGGAATTTGTTTGTGGACGCTCAACAGCAAGATACATGGGATGCTTGGTGTACTGATAATCTTCTATTTGTTCAATTAGCAACCCACTGGAAGATGGTAGACAGAGTGTTTTTCACAACATACACTGTTGAAACCATCAAAAGTTGGCATTACTATGATGATGGCACTACCATAATGCTCAGACGTATGCATTTTGACACCTTCAGAACCGAATATCTTCCTTTGTGCAGTGGCATGAAAGCAGAATTCAGGGACATTGAAAAGAAAGAAGTAGAAGAAATGTTGGCAAGAGAGTCCTCCAGAGACTGAAGTCTTCTGTTAACCCTATGTGGAGCACTAATAACCTAGTGGAGCCACGCCCCTGATGAATGACGCAATAAAGAGGCAAGCGTTAGAACGAGTCCAGAGGTACGTGAGAAGAGAGAAAGCAAAAATCAAGGCTGAGAACGAGCTAGCAGCAGAAGCCGCCTTTGACGCCCTTGCGGAACTCTTTACAGAAGTCCCAATGGCACATCAAGCCCTTCCTCCTCCTGCTGGAGGTCCACTTCCAAGCCAGATCCGTCCTGGAAATATTGATGACAGGCCAGTGAATGTAGTCCCATTGCCAGTTTTTAAGGGAGAGTACAATGAAGACCCCGATCTTCATGTAGCAAAGTTTATGGTAGCGTGTGTGGCTAACAATGCCAGAACCCCTGAGCATTGGTTGGCAATATTCCCTGCCACTTTCAAGGGCGCGGCGTTTCAGTGGTATGAGAGACAAGCAGTAGGAACTTTTGGCACATGGGACGACCTGAAGTTGGCCTTCCTCACTAAATTCAGGCGTGAAGGTTTTGAAGAGCGGATGAGAGAGGAATTTATGAACCTAAGTCAGTCCTCTGGAGAAAGAGTAGAAGCTTATGTCTCACGAATGGAATCCATCCTGAAGAGATGGACTAACCATAATCTAGATGATGGCATTCAGAAGGGGGTTTTTCTCAGAGGATTACAACCAGAAGTCCGTAAGTTTGTGGAGCTACAAAGACCAGCCACCCTGCAAGCTGCAACAGAAGGTGCAAGACTGTATGATGAAGTGGAAGCTAGACTAGCAATGAATACAGGAAGAGGAGTCCTACCTCCTCTGCTACCAGGAATGATGTATCCACCAAATGCAGTCCCAGGGACTGTTCCCTACCCCTACCAACAGATGCCCCCGGTATCACAGTACAGTGCACCAAATCCACAGTGGCCACAATCCATGCCTCAAATGGTGGCTCAACCACAACAATGGTCCCAACCAATTCCCTCAATGGCAAATCAGCAGCAACAGTGGAATCCTACCAATTGGAGCCAATAGCCAACTGTTGAAACAGGAGCACTGAATCAGAACCAGAACAGAGTTCCTCTGTACCAGCCCAACCCGTTTATGCAGTGATTGTAGAGACTCCTCAAAATCCTCCTGCCAGTGCCTCAGGAGGTGAAAGCTTGAAGGACTACTTATCTAACTCAGTTGCACATATCAAAAAGGAGTTGATGGATGTGATTACAGAACAACTACAGACGTTGAAAGTGAATACCGCTAGCATATCCAACATTGCAGGAGCAGGAAGAGATGTGATGCGGTCAAATACTTGGTGTGGTAAGTGTCATCAAGCAGGCCATTTAGCCACTGAATGTACACGAAAACCAACCATCCCTGGAGCCTTCTGTTCCTACTGTTTGCGGAAGAATCATACAGAGGACATTTGCTCTCTAAAAGAGATGCATGATAGGAGAAGGAAGGAAGAAGACGCAAGATTCAACTTGTTGGAATCCAAAATGACAACACAAGATATTGGACCCAAGCCTAGAGAGTTTGGTCCTAATTTCGGACCCAGAAGATTTCCCTCTCAAAGTTACAGAGGAAGACAGTCTGGCGGTGGTCAGAGATCAGAAGTGGAGTGTTACAGATGCGGAGAAAAGGGACACATCTCACCAAATTGTCCAAATCCTCGAAGGTCAGTGGATTACAAGCCCTTATGCAGTCGATGCAAAGGAGAAGGCTACACTGCAAAAGACTGTCCAAGCCCAGCCCCAGTGAAAAACAGTGCTACTGGTAGTCCAGCCAAGGCTCAAGAGCCTACCTCCAATTTAGTGGAATTGGAAGTTGCTGCCATCACGCGTGCAAAGCAGAAGGAACTACTTATCCAGAAAGAAAATAACCCTCCTACCAGAACAGTGAAGTTCAATCTTCCACCAGAAGAACAGAACAGAACAGAGCCTAACAGTGCCGTACAGAGCACTATAGTGCCATAGAGAGTTACAGAGACAGTTACAGAGACAGGACCAGAGGTCCAGGATACAGAAGAGGAGGAAGTGCCACAAGTGGCAGAAGAAGTTCCTGTAATTCCTCTGTTGGAAGAAAGAGGAAAAATGAAAATGGGTGTTGCCCCATTCCCTAATCGGTTAGAGAAGCCAGTGGATCCTATTAAGGAATACGATCTGGTCAGAGATCTAGATACCTTTAGACCAAACCTCACATTCCGACAATTATTGATGTTGTCTCCCAGTTGCCGGAAAAGGTTCAAAAGTATACTGACAAGAAGACGTGGCTTAAGGATTGCTCCTTCAACAGCAACAAAGTCCAACAAGGCTCCAGAGCCTGTAAACGAAGTGGATGTGGCTAATGCTTTCCTAGATCCGGGTACCCCAGAGACTGGTGTGTGGATAGAAGGCTGTTTTATTGCAAATGCACTGATTGATGGTGGTTCATCAGTAAACATTATGACAGATGTTACAATGAAGGATCTAGGCTTACAAGGTGTGCAACCAACCCAATGGCTCATCAGACTGGCGGATCAGAGCAGAATCAAGCCTTTGGGCATTCTTCCATATGTGAAGACTACAGTGGCTGGAAAAGATTATTGGCTAACCTATTTGGTGGTGAAGCCAAACTCTTATGGTACATCCTATCCCCTGTTACTGGGCAGACCATGGCTTTTTGAAGCCAGAGCAAGGACGGATTGGTTCAAAGGAACCTTGACCTTGGGCAGAGGACCCAATAAAGTGGTACTGAAACTGTATGGTTCTCAAAAAGGACATGGATCCACCTCCTTGGAATTATCTTCTGACTCCCCTAATGAGGTTACGGATGGAACGTCAGCAGACGAAGATGCTGTCAAACAGATCCTTCCTAAGAAAACAGTGGCACGTTCCTTAACAGTGGATACTGTAGGCCGACTTCCAAAAGATGCCAAGCCATTATCAATGGGTGAATACTTCCTGCCTGAACTAGGAATGACTTCTGAAATCACTTCTGACAGTGAGATAGAAGCATGGATGTATTGCTCTCCCTGTTATATGGCCATAGCAGAGCCCGAGACAGAGGCAGAAGAGGAAACAGAGAATCTCTTCTTCTGTTACAGAGCTCCTACAGACACAGAAGCAGAAGCAGAAGCAGAAGCAGCAGCAGAAGCAGAGACAGAGACAGAAGAGGATGGATATGATATGGACGAAGAAGATTATGAAAGTGAAACGGAAGATTCTGTCCCACCTGAAGAGGATACATTTGAGGAAGAAGTTCCAGAAGCATCAGAAGCAGATGAGCTCATGCTATGGGACAGAATGGTGATGGTACCATTTGGTCTGGTAAATGGATCTTCTCATATGCAAAACCTTTATAAAAGATGGATTAAGAAGAACAAGCCGTCTTTCAAGAGTGGCTCTTGCCGTCCTAACCCATCCTTGCCAAAGAAAGATGATGATGATGCACCGTGCCAACAAGCACCAATCCAACTAACCCAACAAGCATTAGAGGGTCCCTATTATGTGACGTTCCTGGATGTATCATCAGAAGATGAGTCTTCAAGCCAAGAGGTAATTACTCTTGAAACCAAACCCGAAACAGCTTTAATCCCATTTCAATATCTTAAGGAGCAACCTAAGTCTCCAGCAAAAGAAGAAGTGGGTTCTAGTGGGACATCAGACGAGGACACCACTCCCTTGAAGGAGTCGGATCTGTATCCAGAAGCGGTCCGTGGGACCTTCATCCGTGAAGTAGAAGGTGAAAGGAAGTTAACCTTTGTGGATTCAGAAGGCACTGAACGCCACTTGAAGGTGGGTAGCAGTCTCCCAAAAGAGGAGTTGTCAACTTTGTACAACTTGTTGAAAGAAAATTTGGACGTGTTTGCATGGTCCTACAAAGACCTAAAGGGGATTGATCCCACAATATGTCAACATCATATTGACTTGGAGCCTGATGCCAAGCCAGTACGGCAACGACAGAGGCGAATGAACCCGAATTATTCCACATTGGTGAAAGCGGAGCTGCTGAAGCTTCTAGAAGCCGAGTTCATCTATCCAGTGGCAAATAGTGAATGGGTTTCACCCATCGTGGTTGTACCCAAGAAGAATAAAAAATTGCGAATATGTGTGGATTTCCGAAAGCTCAATTCCAAGACGAAGAAGGATCACTTTCCTATCCCTTTCACAGACCAACTGTTGGACACAGTGGCAGGACATGAACTTTATTCTCTTTTGGATGGATTCAGTGGATACAACCAAGTCCAAATCGCAGAAGAAGACCAATCCAAAACAACCTTCACCACAGAGTGGGGGACCTACGCTTACCGAGTGATGCCATTTGGGCTCTGCAATGCCCCTGCTACTTTCCAACGAGTCATGATGGCTGCATTTCAAAATCATCTACACGACTTTATTGAGGTATATTTGGATGACTTCTGTGTCTATAGTTTGATCAGTGAACACTGGGGACATTTGGAACAATGCTTTGACCGATGCCGGGAGTATGGGATTTCCCTCAACCCTGACAAATGCATCTTTGGGGTTTCTTCTGGAGTTCTGTTGGGCCACATTGTCTCTGCACAAGGGATATCAACAGACCCTGCAAAGATTGAAAAGATTGCAGCTCTGACAGCACCTACCAACCCCAAACAGTTGAGGGGATTCCTAGGCCATGTGGGTTACTATAGAAGGTTCATAGCCCATTTTGCGACAAAGGCAACTTCCTTGCACAAGCTCCTGAGGAAAGATGCAGAGTTTACTTGGACAGAAGAATGTGACAAAGCCTTCCACACTCTAAAGCAGTGTCTGATAGAGGCACCCATTCTGCAACCTCCTGATTGGACGAAAGAGTTCCATGTACACACTGATGCATCAATTGAAGGCTTAGGCGCAGTCCTATGCCAAAAGGGCTCCTCGAAGTTGGATCAACCAATCTATTATGCAAGCCGAAAAGTCACTGATAGGAAACGGAACTATACAGTGACAGAGCTGGAGTGCTTGGCAATGGTG
Organism: Lygodium microphyllum; assembly: GCF_053477565.2. Classification (NCBI taxonomy): domain Eukaryota; kingdom Viridiplantae; phylum Streptophyta; class Polypodiopsida; order Schizaeales; family Lygodiaceae; genus Lygodium; species Lygodium microphyllum. Next base: position 86,705,591 of record NC_141161.1, on the reverse strand, counting down.
TTTGCCCTGGAGAAGTTTCGCCACTATCTCCTATCTACCCACTTTAAATTTTATGTGGATCATGAGGCCCTGTCCTTCTTGATGAACAAAGCAGATGTGAAAGGACGAATGATGAGATGGCTCCTTTTATTCCAGGAGTTCGACTTTGAGGTGATTACTAAGCCTGGTCGTTCCCATGTTCTGGCTGATCATCTGTCGCGTATCCCACAAACTGCAGACGAGGAGCAAGATGATCCAGACCTCCCTGATGCTTCCCTATTCTTGGTAAAAATTGTAACTCCCTGGTATGTAGACATTGCCAATCTGCTGGCAACCCAACAGTACCCTCCTGGTATTTCTAGTCGGGAAAGGAAGAAGCTCATGCTAGAATCAGCCCCCTACACCCTGCTAGGTGGTGCACTGTACAAGAAAGGCAAATATGAAATACTCAGAAGATGTGTTGCAGGAGATGAGATTGGGATTGTTCTGAAGGCTTGCCACGACGAGCCATGTGGAGGTCACTTTGCAGGAGAAGCTACAGCCATGAAGGCTCTGCTAGCAGGATGTTGGTGGCCTACCATTCACAAAGATTCCTATGATTACTGTAAAAGATGTGATGCTTGTCAAAGAATGGGGAAACCCACGAAGACAAGTGCCATGCCATTGCAACCTATCCTTTCGTTGAAGCCGTTTGAGAAGTGGGGCATTGACTTCGTCGGTCCAATCAATCCTCCCACTAGAAGGAAACAGAACCGATACATCCTTGTATGTACGGATTATGTCACAAAGTGGTGTGAAGCTAAAGCCCTAAAGCAGGATGATGGTAACAACGTGGCCCTATTCATGTACGAGAATATCATCACCCGTTTTGGTAGTCCCTTAGAGCTGGTAAGTGACAGAGGCACTCATTTCCTTAACAAAGTCATGGAAGAGTTGACGGAGTTGTATAAGATTCGCCATCGCAAGTCCACTCCTTATTACCCCAGAGCCAACGGCCAAGTCGAAGTCACGAATCGCACCCTCTGCTCGATTCTGACAAGAACAATTGCTGCACATCGTCGTGATTGGGATGATCGACTTACAGAGGCCCTCTGGGCGTACAGAACCTCCCATAAAGCAGCAACAGGACAAACACCCTTCCAGCTGGTGTATGGTACAGAAGCTGTTTTTCCTGTTGAACTGGAATTGCCCTCTTTGAGAGTGGCCATCAAAGAGCGTTTGGGGGAGGATGATTCACTGCAACGCCGTCTCCTGCATTTGGAATGTTTGGACGAAATTCGTAGGATGGCTCTACAGTGCATGGAAGCCACGCAAGCTCGACATAAGGCTTACCATGACAGCTTCATCAAGCACAAGGAGTTCAAAGAAGGTGATTTGGTCCTAGATCAAGGAAAAAGGCGCATAAGAAAAAGTGCAAGTCAATACTTTTGTAAAAGAGCACAAGGTGCATCATGATTTAATTTAAGAGCATCGGGATCTCACCTGTGCAATTTGTAAAGGTAGATGGGAGGTACGAAGGAAACTAGGAAGATAGGAGGACAATGGAAAAAGGGTCCAGCCATGTAAAAAAGGGGGGATAAGGGGATGATCGCCCAAAAGTGATTTAGGGTTTTGTATATAAAGTTGAAAAGTGAATGAGAAGCTCATTCTTGTGTGTGGCCAAAAGTAGCTCTCTTCTTCTTCTTCTTCTTCTTCTTCTTCTTCTTACTTGCTTGCTCGAGCTTGTGCTTGAGAGAGGGAGTGTGAGAGTGTGAGGGTGAGGGACCTTGGATGAGAAGCTCTCCATCTTCTCCTCTCTTCTTCTCTTCTCTTCTCTTCTCTTCTCTTCTCTTCTCTTCTCTTCTCTTCTCTTCTCTTCTCTTGCTCGCGGCAATGGAGCTTGGAGAGTGTGTTGAGATATCGAGCTCTACTCGTGATACGCCAGGGTGACCGTTGTGTATTTATGTCTATCCTTATCTACTCTAGTTCGTGGCTCAGTTAGTATGCCACCTTAGTTAGTTGAGTTTGGTTTGAGACCCATATATAGGGTTCTTCTATTTCTTTGTATGAGAGTTCTTTTGGCTTACACAACTAAGAAGAGGAAAACTGTTTTCAGCCTCCACCCTTGTGTGTATTCCCCCATTGTGCAAGCAAGAAAGCTACAAGTGAGACTCCTTCCTTCTCTCCCACAATCTTGACATGGTATCAGAGCCTTGTTTGTGGTAAGGAGCTCAAGAAAGCAAGCCAAGCTCACGGTGTTCTGGTAAGAGGAGCAGTGTTGCTTTCATTTTCTGTTTTGGGAGCAGATCTCTGCAGGTAGCACAGCCAGAAATTGCAAGAGTGCATTGTCTCAGGTTGAGACGCCCTTCGTGGTGAAGCAAGAGGGCAGTATATGCTGCAGGTAAGGGCTTTAGCCCTTGGTGACCCTGTTTTTTTTATTTGAGGCCATTTCGGGGCTTGTTTTGGAGGCGAAAGTTTTCTGCACGCACTCAGAAAAAGACCCTATTTTATGCTGTGCGACCACTGTTCTACAGGTTGGTGAAAAGTTACTATAGAAATTGCATCGTATGCTTGTGCGCAGAGACATTCGGAGTTTCAGAATCATCCTTGGTTCCTGTTTATGCAAAATCGTCACTAGGAAGTGACTGTGTGGTCAAATACCACTTTCGCCAGTTTTGCAGATTTGCCCTTGTGAGGGTGAAGCTGAGTTTTTTGCAGTGACAGAATTTTTTTGCAGTGTTCTGTAATGGCGTCTGATTCTCTTTCACAGATTGTAACTGAAAAGCTTGACAAGAGCAACTTCCAGGCATATAAGTTTAGAATGACGAATTTCCTTATGGGAAAATGATATTGGAAATTTGTTGCAGGAAATGAAGAAGAACCAGTTCTTCCTGATGTTCCCAATCAACAGCAAATGCAAGCATTTAAAGCATGGCATGAGAGAGCCAGGAAAGTTATGTACTGGCTGTCTATCAGTATTTCAGACTCTATGATTGTGCATATTTAGGATGCAAGTACGCCAAAGGAGGCATGGAATACTTTGTCAAAAATGTATAGCACAAATACGCAAGCCAGGAAAATGCAGCTCAAGCAAGAGTTGCATAATGTGCAAAGAGAAAATATGAGCATCAATGACTACCACATGAAGGTGAAGAAGATTGCAGATGCACTTGCTTCCATTGGGTCGCCAGTGGAAGATGATGATTTAGTTTCTGTGACCTTGAATGGTCTAGGAAAGGATTATGCACAGTTTCGAACATCCATTTCAGTTCGTGAAAGATTTCCTGATTTTGAGGAGTTGATTGCTCTTCTAATTTCTGAGGAGCAGAGAAATGGTGGTGCATCTTCTTCAGGAGGAACTTCAAAAGAAGCTGTCTTCTACTCAAATGCTGGAAGAGGTAGAGGCAGAGGTAGAGGAGGCTGATTTGGAGGCCGTGGTAGAAATCAGAATATGCAGCAAACTCAAGAAAACCAGTCCTATGGAGGAGGACGTGGTAACTCTAGAGGCAGGGGGAGCCAAAGAGGTCGTGGTGGATGGCAAAGAGGCCAAAATGCAAAAAGTAATGTTGAATGCTACTACTGTGGTAAAATGGGTCATATGGCTAAAGACTGCTATAAAAAGTAGAATGACATCATGAATGGAAAACTGCAACAAGGGAATTATGCATCTTCTAGTAGACAGGGTGATGACAGAAATGAGCATTTATTTATGGTGCAGCACATGAACAATTCTGTGACAAGTGCAGAAGAAAGCAATGATGTATGGTATGTTGACTCAGGTGCATCAAACCACATGACAGGTCATGCAGAATGGATGTAGGATGCAAGGAAAATGGAAAAACCAGGATTTGTGGAGACTGGTGATGATACTGCACATCCTATTGTGCAGATTGGAAAAATTCCTTTGTCTATGCAGGATGGGAAAAAAAAATACCTATCCGATGTATTTCATGTCTCGAATATCACCAAGAATCTGGTTTCTGTTGGTCAAATGGTTGAGCAGGGCTTGCAGGTCAGATTTAATCCTCATGGATGCTTTGTTGAGGATATGAAAAATAAAGGTCGCTTGATAGCAAAAGGAAAGAAGAAGGGCAGAATGTTTACGTTGGATACAGACATGTCTGAATTGAGTGCATCAATGTTTGCACATGGGACCGGTGTAGTTGTAGATATTGATATATGGCATAAACACATTGGTCATGTTAATGTACAACGACTTAAATCAATGCAGGCCCAAAATATTGTTGCAGGATTGCCTAAATTCAAGGTTGCAGAAATGCATAAGGTATGTGAAGCCTGTCAGTTTGGAAAATAGGCAAGGAAACCATTTCCTAGACATGTTCAAGAGAGTAAGAAGCCATTGGAATTAATCCACTCTGATGTGTGGACTACTAAAGCTGCATCTCTTGGAGGCTGTCATTATTTTGTCACTTTTATTGATGACTATAGCAAAAAATTTTGGGTGTATTTTATGAAGAAGAAAAGTGAAGTGTTTGGGCATTTCAAAACTCTTAAAGCTATGGTTGAAAAAGAAACAGGTCTGCAAATAAAATGCCTAAGGTCAGATGGAGGGGGAGAGTACCTCTCAAATGAGTTTGCAAGGTTCTTGCAGGAGCATGGCATAAAGCAGCAATATTCATGCAGTCATACCCCACAGCAAAATGGAATTGCAGAAAGAAAAAACAGGCATATTGGAGAGGTATCTCGTGCCATGCTCAATGAAAAAGACTTGCCAGATTTTTACTGGGCTGAAGCAGTTGCTACAGCAGTCTACATAATGAACAGGACTACCATTGCAGCAATACATGGAATGACTCCAGAGGAGAGGTATACTGGTAGGAAACCAGATATTTCTCATTTGAAAATTTTTGGTTGCATTGCCTATGTACATGTGCCAGATGAGTTGAGATCTAAGTTGGATCCAAAAGCTGAGAAGTGCATCTTTATTGGTTACTCTCTACAGAAGCAGAAAGGGTATAGATGCTATAACCCTTCTACTCGTAAGTTTACAGTGAGCAGAGATGTTTTTTTTTATGAGATGAGTAGCTGGTATAAACCAGTAAATGTGATTGATGATGTAGATGCACAAAATGGTAATGCTGCACAGAATTCACAGCAACAGTCACAAAATATTAGTGGACCTGGAGTGTCCTCTAGCAGTGGTTCATATTCTTCGCCATGGACAGGCAGATTGAGATCAGGAAAATCTTCTCAAAGCAATGCAGATAGTGGTATGCAGGTATCACGAAAAGGAAAAGAGAAGGTTGATCAGCCCATGTTTGATGTGAATGCAGGTCACTCTTATGTGGATGGTGAATCCAGTGGCTCAGAACAGAGCATTGATGATGAGTTGGGTATCCCCTCTATTGTTACACCTGGAGTAAGGAAGACCAGGGATGTTTTGAGAGCACCTGGAAGTGAGTCTACTTTGCGTAGGTCTACCAGAGCTAGGTATCCTGTGGATAGGCTGAAATATGATGGATTTACAGCCATTCACTATGCATATATGGTCAAAGTGATACAGGAACCAGAGCCCACTTCTTTTGAGCAAGCCATGGGAAAAGAAAAATGGGAGAAAGCCATGGATGAAGAAATGGATGCCTTGGAAGCAAATACTACATGGGAATTGGTACCTTTGCCTAAAGGTAAGAATGCAATTGGTTGTAAGTGGGTTTATAAGGTGAAGCACAATGCAAATGGTTCTGTGAACAGATACAAGGCAAGATTTGTAGTCAAGGGGTATGCACAAACATATGGCATTGACTATGAAGAAACATTCAGTCCGGTTGCAAGGATGGCAACCGTAAGAGTAGTCATTGCTATGGCTGCATCAAAGGGACAGTCTTTACATCAGATGGATGTAAAGAATGCCTTCTTGCATGGTGATTTGCAAGAAGAGGTATATATGGAGCAGCCACCAGGTTATGTGCATGCCGTTCATCCTGAGTTTGTTTGCAGGTTGAAGAAAGCCTTGTATGGCTTGAAGCAAGCACCTAGAGCATGGTCTGACAAGATAGGACAGTATCTTGTCACTATTGGCTTTCAGATTTCCAAGGCAGATTTCTCACTTTATGTGAGAAAAACAGAGAAAGATATTATGCTGCTTGTCATTTATGTCGATGATTTGATTATGACAGGTGACAGTGATGAAGATATCCTTCATGTGAAAATGCTATTGAAGCAAAAGTTTGAGATGAAGGATTTGGGAGAGCTGCGTTATTTCTTGGGCATTGAGGTGATTAGATCACCAAGTGGGATATAGCTCTTGCAGAGGTAGTATGGATTGGACATGTTGTCCAAATATGGGATGACAGGTTGTAAGCCTATTTCAGTTCCTTTGGAGCAGAATGTGAAGCTGAGCGCAGATGCAGGTGAGCTTCTAGAAGACCCTACTATGTACAGACGCATAGTAGGAAGTTTGATTTATATGACTATTACCAGGCCAGATTTGAGCTATGCTGTTGGATTGGTAAGTCAGTTTATGCAGGCTCCAAGGAAACCGCATTTGGATGCGGCTAGACACATACTCAGGTATGTGAAGTTCACGTTGCAGTATGGACTATTTTATGAGACTGGGGTTCAGATACAGTTACATGGATACACTATTGCTGATTGGGTTGGTAGTATTTCTGATAGACGATCTACCAGTGGATATGTGTTCTCTTTTGGGAGTGCTGCAGTCACTTGGAGCAGCAAGAAACAGCCTACAATCGCCTTGTTGAGCACAGAGGCCGAGTACAGGGGTACAACAATGGCTGCATGTGAGGTAGCTTGGTTGCATAAGCTACTTTATGATATGCATCAGTCTACAGATGGGCCAGTTGTCATTTATTGTGACAACATGAGCAGTATACACTTGGCAAATAACCCAGTCTATCATGCTAGAACAAAGCACATTGAGGTGCATTATCACTATGTGCGGGAGAGGGTTTTACTAGGTCTTATTGATCTAGTTTATGTCAGCACAGAGGATCAGGTAGCTGACATATTCACGAAGGCATTGGGCGCAGAGAAGCTACGCAAGTTCAGAGACCTGCTTGGTGTGCAAGAATTGGGATTGAGCTCGAGGGGGAGTGTTGAGATATCGAGCTCCACTCGTGATACGCCAGGGTGTCCGTTGTGTATTTATGTCACCGACTTGTCAGTTGATACGGTTGGTACACCGCCCATGAATAATAGCTACATGACAGCTATCCTTATCTACTCTAGTTCGTGGCTCAGTTAGTATGCCACCTTAGTTAGTTGAGTTTGGTTTGAGACCCATATATAGGGTTCTTCTATTTCTTTGTATGAGAGTTCTTTTGGCTTACACAACTAAGAAGAGGAAAACTATTTTCAGCCTCCACCCTTGTGTGTATTCCCCCATTGTGCAAGCAAGAAAGCTACAAGTGAGACTCCTTCCTTCTCTCCCACAATCTTGACAGAGTGGAGCTTGAGGATGGAGCTTTGCTTGAAGCTTGCACTTGGATCGTGGAGCTATCGGAGTGCTCGAGAGAGGAGGTAACTCGATTAAGCATGGAGGTAAGCTCACTACACTTGTAGAGATGGATAGCGTGTCGACTATGTGAGAGGTAGCCATTAGTGCTTGGCTTGGAACACTTGAAACAATAAGCAGTCCGTGGGTCTCAGCGATTGATCACCTCTACATTTTGGTTCCATTGTCAGGACCAATGGATTCAAGCCTTGAGCGCTCACACTCTTCGAATGGAGCATTAAAGTAGGGTTTTTCTTGAACTGGTGCTTAAGATAGATAGGTAGGAAGTGAGGGAGTTTGAAGAGGTATTCGATCTTTTTAGAGAATAGGCTTTTGGTTTTTTGGATTTGGAAAAGTAGGTTGGAGTAGTGTAGGTATTTCCATTATGATTTTTGCTTGCATTTAGGCAGGACATGAGCAAAACATTAGAGCACGTAGTAGGGTTTTTTGTTGTTGTATAACAGGCTGAAATAGGAAAAAGAATGGGAAAAAATAAAAATTTGGGTTAAGTATTGGTAACGGGAGCAAGATTAAGGTGAATGTAGGCCTAGGCAGGGTAATAAGAGGCTAGGAGTGGTAAGAGAGACCTCAGTTTGCATTTTAGGGATTTAGGGAGCTAAGAGAGAGAGGGAGAGCTTCATTGCTTGGACCTGCTTCGATCTTGCCGTCGAGGAGTTTTTTCCCCACTATAGGTACTCCCACACCTCCTACATGGAAGGTGCTCTCTCAAGTGTGCGTGCAACTAAAATTTACTGCATATAGCTACAGCAGGCTCATGACATGCTAGTGCTCAACAATGGTGTAAGTGTGCATCAACCCAACCCATGGTATGGAAATATTTGTATAAGATCAGGAGACGATCCCCAAGTGTAGTGTATAGAATAAGTACAATGTGAAGTGTTCATGAATCTATAACCCCCATTATGTGCAAGAGAATTGATAAGAAAACATACATGTTTCAAGATATTTGACAACCATCAACAAACTCTAGCTCCAACCTGTCTAAAAAAATACCAACCTTGACCAAGGCTATCAGGTTTTCACACTCATAAAATCAAACAAAACGACAAAAAAAAATCCTAAGCTAAACAACCACAGAAAACCCAACTACCAAACAACAATAGAAATAGCCATGCAAATCTCTAAGCTAACAAAAATCAAACCTATCTACAATTTTTCTAGGGGTTTTCAGTTTTCACAAAAATTCTTGATAGTGGTAGAATTGATCTAGGCCCTAGTGTAGTGGAAGTGATCTTGTGTGATTGACTGGAAATGAATTTGGTGTAGTGGTGAAAATGATCAAGGCCCTATGTAGAGGCGATCAACCGCCGAGGCCCACCGACCGCTTATTGTTTCAAGTGTTCCAAGCTTAGCACTAATGGCTACCTCTCACATAGCCGACGCGCTATTCATCTCTATGGGTGTAGTGAGCTTACCTCCATGCCCGATCAAGTTACCTCCTCTCTCGAGCACTCTGGTAGCTCCACAATCCAAGTGCAAGCTTCAAGCAAGCTCCAAGAAAGCTCCATCCTCAAACTCCACACTCCAAGTGCAAGCTTCAAGCAAGCTCCATCCTCAAGCTCCATTTCCACAAGCAAGGCAAGAGAAGAGAAGAAAAGAGAAGAGAAGAGAAGAGAAGAAGAGAGGAGAAGATGGAGAGCTTCTCCTCCATGGTCCCTCACCCTCACACACTCACTCTCTCACACTCTCACACTCCCTCTCTCAAGCACAAGCTTAAGCAAGCAAGCAAGAAGAAGAAGAAGACGACGAAGAGAGATACTTTTGGCCACACACAAGAATGAGCTTCTCATTCACTTTTCAACTTTATATACAAAACTCTCAATCCCTTTTGGGTAGTCATCTCCTTATCCCCCTTTTTTTTACATGACCTAAGCTCTTTTTCCATTGTCCTCCTATCTTCCTAGCTTCATTCCTACCACCCATCTACCTTTACAAATTGCATGGGTGAGAGCCCTGCACTTTTAAATTAATTCATGATGCACCTTGTGCTCTTTTACAAAACTATTGACTTGCACTTTTTCTTGTGCGCCTTTTTCCTTGATTTTGGACTTTTTGCACCTCTTGTGTTTCTAGATTCTTCTTGGCGCGCTTTTATCTTCCGTTTCACTTTTGCCTTGGCCTTGTCCTCCACTTTTAGATTTTTTGGATTTTCTAGCTTGTTTGTTTGAGGATTAACATTATCGCCCTCCTAGACGAGTGCTAGTTCCATGGCACTGACCATCGTAGGTAGTAGGCTTTGGCATGCACTCAAGACATGGGTGGAAGGGATAGCTATGGTTTGCCTTGGAAAAGTTTTGGTGGTGGTGTGGATGAAGGTTGTTGGGGGTACGTTGTTTTCCTGAGTGGTTGGTGATAGGGTTGTTGAAGTAGTTGATAGGGTTGGTTTTTATTGGGAGTTGCACTCATGGGTTGGCACAAGTGTTGATGTGCTGGGGATTTGGCATGCAACAATTCCTTGCTAGGCTTGCAGGATGATAAAGGATAAGAATTCAGAGTTGAGTGTTGATGACAAGCTGACGGTACTTTCGTTGGAATCTTCAATATCTACACAATTGAAAACCTCTCGTATGTGATTGACGAGTACGGTGTACTTTGCATGGTCATTCATGCGTTGCTTACCACGATCAATTGCAATGGTAGTGAAGTGGAGTGCAAAAAAGGAAGCATTCAAATGGGTCAGGGTGACAAGTCTAACCATAGGCAAGACAAGCTCCCTAGGTATGTTTTGCCCTTGATGTGCCCTGAACAAATGTGGGGGATGTGAAAAGGGCTAGGGGAATAGGGACAAAGCCAGCCGACCAAGGTCATTGGAGGCACCTAATTTGAGGACCCCTAGGTATTGTGCTGTGATTGTGAGTGCTTTTTCCTTTTTCTTTCATTGTTTCTTCTTTCTTTTATTTTATTATCATTTCTTTTTATTTTCTCTTTTTCTTTTTTCTTCTTCTGCTTTTTCTTTGTGTGGAAATACAACCATTGCAATACGTTGAGGCCATCAACCTTTCATTTAGACTAGAAAATATAGAGAGTTAAAGGCTGTGAAAATGGATATACAATGATGATTGTGTTATGAGCCTCATTACTGTGGGAACAATTGTGAAGATGGGGAGATACACTTGAGATTTTCCAAAACCTCTTTGTGACATGCGATGTAGGTACAATTGAGGTAACAATTGCGGTGAGCCAAATGTAGAGTTTGACCCTGAAAGAGAGAGTAGCCAATGACTATGCTTTGGGTTGTACTCAAATGCAGTGTGGGCGTCGTGCAATGGTGCTTTTCTCTTTTGGTAGTGAGGCTTTCGTCATGGCTCTTTGTGAGGTTGGTGATCTAGAGGTGACTTGGTCATTGGACACTTTCGTACAAAGACATGTGTCATCGTACATCCACTTGACACTTCGTGAGAGTATATGCAAGTCACATGCATCAACTTTAATGAATATATCCCCGTGTACGCCCTCAGAGGTGGTGGTCAGGGATTCCCATAGCAGCTGCCCTCCACCTAGAGGCAGGAATGGTCACACAACTTCTAGATGTGTGGTGAAGGGAGAAACTTAGGAGCCCATCTTGTCAAACCCAACTTTTCTCCCTGCGCTTGACTCTCATTGCTTGTGTGTGTTGGCATTATCTATACACAGTTACAAAATTCATTGTTTATTTATGTACATATTTATGGACCCATGTCACTTCGTGAGGATAAGAACCAATTGTAGAGCTCGTGGAGTGTGGCATGCGCATCTAGTACTCGTGGCAACTTACTCAATAACAATAGATATTTTGCAACATCGAGTAGCATGGTACCTTTTCCGAGTCAGCTCGCAATATGTAGCTCCTCAATGAGAATCTTATCAACTAGAGAGTTTTCTTGGCTAGTTCCAGCTAAGTCCATACCCCGAATGGTAGTCAGTACTCGAAGGGAAGTCAGCACCACATAGGTTGGGTCTCTTTGAGACCGCCATTTGGCCAATCGCTCCTCTGAGACCAGCTTCTAGTTCGACCATTGTAACATGGTTTTCAAACCAATATTTTTCAAATTGACTTTGACCCTCTGGTTATTGCTTTAGTTGCTCTATCTCTAAGAGATTTGGTTGGCAAAGCGCTTCATTGAATGTCACAATTAAGCGTAGTTTGTTGGCCTCCTCGTCAGAGATGAGTTGCATGTGCTTATGTAGGAGTGTGTCGTAGTGGTCCTTAAGATATTCTTGCTCTTCCCAAGATAGGGGACATGGCAAGTATTCCTCAAGCTACTTCTTAGGAAATGTGCCCATGTCTGCAAAGGACGTAGACACATGCGAATAATTTGATTTTAGCATCCAACTCAATCAAGCACTCTGTGACACTTCTATGTTATATGAAGGCCTGCTTAGTTGCTATCTCCATGCAAGGTTCTAGGAGTTTCTCTAGGCTTTAGCATAGCTGGGGGTCGAGCCTAGATGAGCAAAATTGGTCAATGCTAGGATTACCTATATCCTCAGGGTTTTCATGTTTCTCCTAAGGCTTTCCTGCTATTGTGTCATGGTTCTCCTCGGATGTGACTGGTATAGTCTTGTCACCCTGTTGTGACAATGTTGTATCCACTCTTGATTAGTCAATGTGAGTCATGTTGTCAGTGTTGAGATTCAGCAATCACACTCACTAACAGCCTCTTTGTATGGAGCTTCAGGGCCAAGGACATGCAAGCTTACCTATCCCATATGCACAGTGGTGCCTACTATAGTTTCCTACTTTCGTATAAAGCATTGTACTTGCTTCCTTTTCTTAATGCAATGTTAGTACTCTTTTCTTATCAGTAAAGTGTCAGTGTCATTGTTCACATACACAAGATTGTGTTTATGAGTCCAAGTCTCAATCTTGGAACCTAATTCACTTGTGTAACAAACAGTGTCTTTGTCTTCTCCATCATGAGTTTACTCTTCTCCTTTCATCCACCATAACTAACTGCCATGTTCTAGTTCCGGCTCATTCCGACATGGTATCAGAGCTCAGTTGGGCATGGCCTAGCCTCGTCTCTGCTCTTCCAACTCTTCTTTATCTTTCCTCAGCTCGACTTGAGTTCATGACTTCACTCCTAGCTCCATTCTCACTCTACCTTCAATGAAGCTCTAATGGCTGCCATAGCCTGCAGGACCCTGCTTCCTTGGAGCTCTTAGATCTCTTGAACCAGGCAATATCTCCCTAAGCTCTCTTCTAGAGGATCATTCCTTGACTCCCTGCGCTCCTTCCTGGCACATCACAGAGGCACATTGGCAACCGACAGCCCTGGCATTGCGATTTTTTGTCCTCGCTATCCAGATTTGTGCTAGTCTTGGTTCGTACAGCCGTTCGTCTCCCACGCAATGCAATCTAGTCCACGTCCTTAGGGCTTTGGAACCCCATGACATAAGCTCTCTATCCATAGAAAAAGTTTGGAAAATGATCAAGGCTACAGCCCACATAGACTGAAAAACCAGGCCCCTGTCTCAGAAACCCTAATTCCACCATAGCCAAAATCTCCCAAGCTCATTTTTCTCTCATTTTCTCACTCCTGCCACTAAACCAAGCTAAAGCCTACTAAATCTGAAGTTCCCAGCATCAAATCAAGAAGGGGAAGATTTGGATTTTGAAGATCTTGAAGAATTTTGCAGATTTGGAAGACTCAAGGAAGAAGATACAAACATAGTGTCCATTGACACTCATCTAGTGCTCTTAGCACTTGTGTCTTGTGACACAACCAACTCTTCTACTGCTGAAATTTGAGAAATTTGTGCTGATTTGCTGCTTCTTCAACCATCCAACATGGGAAAAGACTCTCCAAATTCTCCGTTCAAGGGAGTCGGGTTTCACACCTGGCAAACCCGCATCAAGCTCATCCTGATGAAGAAGGGTCTCTGGGCCATCACAAATGGCAAAGAGAAGAAACCTCGAGATGCGGACCTTGCAGTTACTTGGTAGAAGAATGATGACAAGGCACATGCCATCATTAAACTGGAATTGGATGACAGCTACATCCATCATGTGGATGCCTGTGACACGTCCCATGACACTTGGGACAAATTGGATACCTTATTTGGTGCACAGTCAAAGTCGTCTAAGTATGGTCTATTGATTGATTTTTTTCGACTTGATATGAAGCCTCATACATCCCTGGCATCCCATCTGAACTACATGGAAAGCCTGCTTACTCAACTTGCAGGGATAAAGCTAAAAATGGATGAAGATGTTTGTATTGGTGTCTTGTTAAAAAGTCTACCTCCTGCCTATGATAATGTATCAACCACTCTAACCAATATGCATGATCCTCAACTTGTTGATATTAAAGCCTCTCTGCTAGAGGAAGAAAAGAAACTTAAAAGCAAAGAAGAGCCTAGCACTTCAAAGGATAAACAAATGTTATATGTAAACAACAGATACAAAGGTAAAAAGGAACCGCTCTTCTGTGACTTCTGCAAAAGGACCGGACACACTGAGAAGTTCTGTCATGCTAGAAAGAGGTCCCAAAAGGCCTATCTTGCAGCTGTGAAAGAAGAAGAAGACCATGGACCAAAAGAAGAAGATGAAGATGAAGATGAAGACCACCAGGATCGAAAGGACAAGCCTCATCAGTCCTTCTACTCTCATTACTCTAATAGACTGTTTTAAAAAACAGCGTTGTATTTCCTTGCCCTAATGCTTCCTACCATAAGCTTTGTAAACTCCTCATGTAACTTGGCATTACAGTCCATGTACACTTTGTGAGGCCCCTGTTACAGCCTCTGGATGTCCATCATGTTTTGGTGCCCACACTTAGCCTTTTCTGCAATAGCCTCTGGTGTCTACCATGTTTGTGGTGTGCCCACACTTTGCAGGTGGTTCTCATTACAGCCTCTACACACTTTTTGCCTTTCTAGTTGTGATTGAGGAGGGGTGTTGAGATTCACCAATCACACTCACTAATAGCCTCTTTGTATGGAGCTTCAGGGCCAAGGACATGCAGGCTTACCTATCCCATATGCACAGTGGTGCCTATTACAGTTTCCTACTTTCCTATAAAGCATTGTACTTGCTTCCTTTTCTTGATCCAATGATAGTACTCTTTTCTTATCAGTAAAGTGTCAGTGTCATTGTCCACATACACAAGATTGTGTTTATGAGTCCAAATCTCAATCTTGGAACCTAATTCACTTGTGTAACAAACAGTGTCTTTGTCTTCTCCATCATGAGTTTATTCTTCTCCTTTCATCCACCATAACTAACTGCCATGTCCTAGATCCGGCTCATTCCGATAGTCAGTGGATTGAGTGTTGCAAGCAACCGTTGATGGTAACGATTGCTTTGATTTTTCAGAACACACGGAAGTGTCTGAGGTTTCACCACTGTGAGGAGAGTTGGCAATGGGTTCATTGGTGGATGGACTCGATGCTTTACTCCTCAGCTCTTGAGCACTTGCGACCTCAATCTTCTTGGCATCTACAATCACTTGTAATTGCCATTGTTTTTGTTGTTTTCTCCTCTTTTTCTTAGGCAATTGAGGTATATCCTTTAAAGATTATGGACCTTGAACTAAGTTGTTGCTTGGTTGGGCCTCAACATTCTCTTTCTCTAGTGTATCCTCATGGGACATAGCTACGGCCTGCTAAACAACCTCGCTAGGTTGTGAGGGTGCAATTGCCTCTCTTTTTGGAGAGTCTAGCTCTTCAGCTAATACCCCTCCATTTAGCTCCTCATCTGATTGCATTGGCAGTTGCTCCTGGTCATGTATTTTCTCTAGGCTCTTGTCCTTACCCATTGTTGGAACATGCCTCCATTGCTTCTTATCAGTACAGGTGTTGTGTTTAGAGCTGTTTTTCTCTTGCTCAGGAGGTTTGGGTGACTCTAGTGTAGAACCAAGAGAGAATTTAGGGTCCTTGTCATGTAGGCTTGGATCAAACCAACTAAGGAAGTCAGGGTTGTATTGATGGGAAGCATAGAGATCTAGGATTGCAGGGTCTTGAGTGAGGAAGAAGACACACGCGCTAACATCAAGAACCATGCTCCCTACTCCTAGCCAGCTAGCCACGTGCAGACCTTCTTCTAGAAGCAGTTTATTGTACAAGGGATGTTTTTGGACAGTGGTAGAAATCTGGACCTCATGGACCACTGCCAACACTCGTAATGAGATTGGGGCAACATACGTGGGATCATGTATTGATGTCCAAAGGGTTTTCCTTTGCTCAACGCGAGTGTCATTAGTCGGTGGCCAATTTTGGCTGCCAAAATCTTATTAGAGTACCATTTCTGCACAAAGTTGCCTTGTCCTTTTCCTTTTCGCTTGATTTCTTCAAGCTTTTCCTTGTTCATCTCACATTGGGCAGTATAGAGTGAGGGTATCAAGCACAATTCTCTAGTTGTGGCCTTTGGGATGTCCTTTATGACTTCCTCAACAATAACTTCATAGCGGGAGTAAACATGTTGTTGCTCATCCCAAATTAGGGGTTCAGCTATGAGCTTCGTGTGCTCTAGTGTTGGCCTTTCCATATCCACATGGATGTACACATGTGTGATGGCTATTAGCTTGTGATCAAGCTTCATCAAGCACTTCATCTCTAGCTCATTGGTCAAATGTGCCATCTCCTTAGCCAAATCTTTGAGAGATTTCTCCTTAAGTCTAGGCTTTAGGTGTTTTGGTAGAGCTGGAGTGTCAAGGATGTTGGTTGCAATGTCTTTTCCACCACGGGTGAATTGCTAAGGACACGTTCCGCAAGAGGCATCATCATGGCCAAAGGCTGTGACTGTTGTGATTCCTGATTGGAAGTAGTAACGGCTAGTTCAGTGGACTGGTTACTATTGGTAGACTGCGGTGTCAAGTCCTTAAGTAGATCAAAAGTGGCCATGTCTTTTGTTGCCCTTTGCGCATTCACTTATGTAGATGGAGCATCAGTTGAGCTAGTCACAATGGATTGCATAGGCATATCCTTAGGCTGAGAGCTAAGGGTGGTGTCATGTCCCACCTCTTGGACATTCCTCTTGGACATTTAGAAGCTTAGATAGAGATAGAGATTGGGATTGAGTAGCTACACTTGATGACTGTTGTTATGCTTCTTGAGTCCGTTTAGGGGAAGAGGGTGTAGGAGATTTGGGACTCCTAGGTGGACTTGGCACTGGATGAAAGATTTTCTCATGGCTATTAGACGACTCTACCATTTGCTTTATTGAGAAATTAGCCTTATCATGAGAAACATTGCACATTATCCTCTTGGGAAATCAAAGGCTCCATGGGCACTAGTGGCTTTTGTGTACCCTCAATGATTACATCTGATATATGCTTGTTAAGCACGCTAGGCTGAGGATCTACCCTTCGAATAGTCATGTTTCGTTTCTTGATTTCAATCATGAGGGGCTTGGTCACTCCAATGTTTTTTACTCGAGACTTTTTTTTTCGTTTAGATTTCCTCTTGCGTGTCTTCGCTCTTGATACGTCCTGGCCTTCAGCTGAAAAAGGTGGTTTAGCAAGGGAATTTGGTATCCAAATCCATCGGTTACTTGCGTAATACCCTTGAGCACGTAGCAATGCTTTGGATATCCATCGCAGTGTTGTGCTAGCTCTCTATCGGTACCTTTGTCTATAAGGCTTGGGCTTCTTTTGTGATCTTCTAGGATATTTGTAAGTCTAAAGCCCATCCTTGGAATTGTCTCCTGACCTTCTTGTTTCAAGCATGGCCTCGCTGACTAGTTCTCTCTGTTCAACATGTGCTTGTATCAACAAGTCCTTTCTCTCATCACTAGACTCGCCTGGTATGTCAGAATGTTCCTTGTTCTTCCCTCGAGGTTTGATGAGGTGACCTTTACTAAAGGTTGTGATTATCCTCACACCCGGTAGTGTCAAGTGTATCCTCTGTGCTATGTAATTGGCTTCACACTTTGTCACCCTTTTGAAGGGTCTTCTTAGGAGGGTTTCCTTTCCACTATTAGCACTATTTGGGGGAACATGGAATAGGATAGGCAAGATTTCCATTTCAGTAGTTACAAGGATTTTGCATTTCTCTATAAGAGCTTGTGGGTGCCCCCCATAAGGATTAAGAGTTGCATCAATTGATGTGAGCTCTGGTTGGCCTAGTAGGTCCATGTTTCATAGGTCAAGATATTAAAATCAGCTCCTTCATCAATGAGAGCATCGACACTATGCTCTCTTTTTGCAGTGAGTTTGACACTAAGATAAGCAGGCGGTACTATGTCTTCATCTTCCGAATCTTGGCTTATAAATTGAAGCCTTCTGATACATGCCCTTTTGAGTCCCCAACTGTACCACCAGATGTGGATTCTCCACTGCTATCTTGGGTTGTCTGTGCAGTGATGTTCAAGGTGCATCTATCGTCAGGACTGTCATGTCTAGTCATCCTCGCAGTTGTAGCTTGATGTTGTTGCATTCCACTTTGACTGGATGTAGTCTGAATGCAACCTATACGTGTTTTTGTGGTGTGGCCTTTTTGCCCTTGTTGGCTAGATTGGCCCATTGAGGTTGTAGGGTCTCTGTTTGCGAGTATGTGCTTTCGGTTGTTGTTTTGCAAGTGAGAGTCTATGCATGTGCAAAGACATCATTACACTAGGATCTAATTTGGAGGACTTGTCATAGCCCTGCATTTTTCCTCCAACCCACTTAGGGGAGGTGTGGAGGGGGCTGTTATACTAAACACCATGCGCGATTTGAGGGACCATTCGTAGCCAAGTTTTGAATTTTTTGCTCTAGATTTCAATCTAATGATAGATCTATGATGTTCCTTTTGGCTCTGTATGGTCTTTAGGTCAGTTTCAAGGACTGCAGGTTAAAATTTGACAAAATCCAAATTCGGCCACACAGGTCCGAATTGCAGGGGCCGAATGTTTGATACGGCCAATCCAAATGGCCAAGGGCCAAATGAGAAAGGGTCGAATGCAATTGGTCCGAGTGTCTAACTCGGATAGTCCAAGTGCAGTCGTTCGAGGGCCAAATTAGGTGGGCTGAGTCATCAGGGCCGAGGGCCGAGTGATTCGTCCGAATGGGTCTAATGACCGAGGGCTGAGTCAGGTGGGCCAAGTGTAAAATTGATCCGAATGGTTGACTCGGACGGGCCAAATGCGATGCGTTTTAATCCGAACTTGCACAGAATTCGCCACACCAAACAATCGATGTTTTCCTACTAGTCAAGCACCTCCAAATCCTAGCTGTTGTGCACACACTGTTTCTGCATGCGCATGAGAGTTGGGATTTACATCACCAAATTAGGAATCTTTGGTTGAGTGGGAAAGGTGGTTGGGTGGGATTAGAGGGTCATGAAGGATGCCGTGAGTTGTTGTGAGTTGGGTTTTTTCATGGTCAACATCTTGAGGACCGTTATTTTCTAGAGAGATTGTGAGATTTTGGGTGGGAGGAGCGGAGTATGATGTTTTTCTTTACTGAACATTGAGAGGTGAGGTTAAGGATTTAATTTAAAAAAGTGTATTTGCATGTTGCATGATGCACGAGCACTTGTAGATAGGCTAGGCACTATTTTTTCAATGCATCAATTCTTTTTGTGTGGAGCATTGCTTGATTGATTGCATAACATGGATTCAATGTTGCATATTTTCTCAAACCATGATTGGTTGGACACAAAGTTCTATTTTCAATAACATCTATTTGCTAGGACACATTGCATTGTGATAAAGTATATATGTTCAAAGAAAATAGAGTGGTTTTGAAGGCTCATCAAATGATGTAAGATCTATTAGAAGTCATGGAAAGTGGAAAGCCCTCAAATTTTAAAGGCATCACCTAGCAACTTGGCTCTTTTATATTAAATTCCTCATCTTACTTATGAGGAAATTCTCAAAGATCATCTTGTTGGGATGATTTGACTTACATCAAGTCTTGATACTCTGGTTTCCCGATATCATCACCTTCGTTACCGTATGGATTTGTTGCTCTTAAAAATTTGGAGAGAGAGTTGTAAACATGGCATGGGGATCGTATATTTGGACTTCCAAGCTTGT
This sequence comes from Lygodium microphyllum, assembly GCF_053477565.2. Classification (NCBI taxonomy): domain Eukaryota; kingdom Viridiplantae; phylum Streptophyta; class Polypodiopsida; order Schizaeales; family Lygodiaceae; genus Lygodium; species Lygodium microphyllum. Next base: position 86,686,200 of record NC_141161.1, on the reverse strand, counting down.
TGTCAGGTCTTGGGTTAATAACATCAAAGGTGCAGCCCCTCAACATTAACAGCTCTGAAAATTTAAGAGAATAGGTATGGACTATTTTGAAGACTTGCTATGAGAGGGTATATGTCAAATATGTTGTGCATGAACTAATCCAAACAAGAAAACTCAAGAATGAAGTCAAATGGCTGAAGATATTAGATGAGATACATGAAGGTGAAATTTTGGAGGATGGAATGTTTTTCTCTTCCTTGTATGGGAGACCATGACAATGCTAAAGTATGTACAAGAATAAGTAGCCTGGCTCAGGCCATAGGCAATAACAACCACACAATCGTAGAAGGGGGGACCAACAATCTAAAGAAAAAATATGCCTAAAAAACTTTTGGGCTCGATTTGGTCATAAATTTGTTGGTGGGGTAGCTTGATCTATGTCGTCCAAGAAACACAAGAGATGCAAGATTTCTACATCGAGCACAACATTACTTCCACTGTTGAGAAAATCCTTATCGATTACCTCAACACTGCCATGGATCACCTTGCTAAATCTGACATTACGTATCAACGTATGATTGACATTGCTAACACCCTCATTGGAGTTTTCTTTATGCATAACTAGTATATGAACTAGAAATTCCTGCATCATTGTTTTTTCGGCTTCTTTATTAGCAAGAATATTTTTTCAAAGCCATGTCGTATGGGAAAATGGTCATCGAAAATGGTCACTTCCAACCATTACATGTGCTTGCCAAGTAAGAGGATATTGACTAAGCTACCAAGAGTCCTAAGCCTTATTTTAATCATTTCAATTCTCATTGTGCACCAAGTTTGAAGCGGTTGAGGGAGAAGCCACCCACTGAGCCCACAATTTCAACACTTGCACTTAGTGTAGATCCCAAGAAAGATTGACCAAAGAGAGATAAATTTAAAGGATGGGAACTCCAAGAAAGAAAGTTGAGAGATACCAAAAGAGTTGACAATTCTAGAGATTTAAAACAATAGAAGCACACAAAAGAGAAGAGTCGCAGAGTTTCGAATCTAGCTATTAAGAGTCTTATACTCAATTGACGGGCTTAATAGTAGCCTAGACTATGAACTCTATTTCTAAATCTTTAGGAGTCAACTAAGAGTGTACATTCCCATCCAACTATCCATTGAAAATACGATTGAGCTAGCAACTCAAGAGCCTAGACCACAACTAGCTGACCAGATGGGGATAGACACATTCACAAAGGTTGACCTAAGATGCATTAAGTGTGGCATCACTTACATGTATCATGATTGTCCAACATGCAAAAACATTGACCCCAAAGATGAAGAGCTAATACCTCCAACATAACTTAGGGTCAAGCTAACTACCAAGTGAGAGCTCTCATCATTGATGTTCTCATTGATGAAGATTCAAATTCTGTGAATATTTTGACTTACGATGTATGGATTGAGATTGGAAAACTTGAACTCGTCCCAATAAATGCAATCATCAGACCATATGGAGGATCATCATATTTTCTTCTAAGAACATACAAAATTCTTTTTACTATAGAGACTAAGATCCTACCAATCATTTTCTATGTGCTTCCATACCAAAAACATATGGGCAAGGAAGTCCTACTTGAAAGACCTTTCAAGCTCAGAAACAAATGCAACGTGGACTATGAAGCACAAAGAATATAGTTGAGCTACCCAAATGTCAAGATTGTCACTACTTTTGGTAAATGCAACCTTATTTCTTCTCCTAAGAAGGGCAAGAAGCATGTCTTATGGCTAGACCAAAAACCTAGTGAGGATGGCTAGAGAGTTTTGAAGAAATTGCTCTTGGCACATGATGACAAGAGGGAACTAGTCAATAAGAATCCTCTTGAAATCCAAGGAAAGACCAAACCTACTAAAAACTCTACAATAGCTTCTCAAGCTATCAAAAAGAGCACTTCATCTAGAAGGAAGAGGATATCTAGGACATATCCGTGCATGCATCGATGGAGAGTTAGCACAATGTTGCAATCGGTTCCCAAAGCATTGCTATGTGTCAAGAGTTTTATGTAGGAAATTGTTGGATTTGGTTATGGAACCCAACCACAAAGCCACCTCCATTGACTATGGCCCAAGTCCCATCAAAATCCAAGAGAAAGAGAAAGAGACCCAACCATAAATCTAGATCAAGGAACACGATGCTTAAGTAGCCAAAAGAAGGCGAGTTAATGACTAAAAAGCCAAGAAAACATTGAAGGATTGATAACCTCCCTATATGAGTGTTGTCAAAAGCAAATCTAAAAATTTCAAGACCAATGCCATTTTCCATCAGCCCAAGAATCCTAGTGCATATTCATCTTTGACTAACATGATTGATCGATCCACTACAATAGAAGTTACTACTTCTAATGTTGGCTATGACCAAGACTATTACTTCAGCTGAGGAACATGCCTCTAGTACTTTAGCCTCACAATCATATACTAACTCTAGCCCAAAGAGCACAATAAATCCAATGATTTATAAGTCTTGTTCTTCTTGGCCCAAATCTCTAGTGCATTTAAAGCTAGTTAAGATATCTCTCATGGCGGCTTTAGAAAATATGAGGCAACAACTAGATCAATACAAGGTTACAAGTTCTAGGGAGAACTAGATGAAATGCTATTGACTTCACTTACTTGTGCACATGTTCATGCTAACAATGGAATTTAGACTATTGAGGATGAGTAGCTCTTAGAAAGCCTCTAAGATGGTCAAAGCACTCACAAATTTGTTTGATGTTATCCAGTAGTCATGGGAGAAGTCATGAAGAAAGTGACCAAGCCATAACAAGAGAATCATCACTTGATTCATGTGTTCCAACTTGAGCAATGTCAAAGAAAGTAGGGCGAAAGTTGCAACATTAGCCCGAAAAGAAAAAGGTTGAAGTGAGTTTGAAAGGAAATGGTATTCTAGTCTAGGTTTAGCTGCAAGGTATGGTAACCATCCCATGACTATTATTGAGCAAAGAAAGGTACTTTGTACTTCCTTGTATGATTTAACATATATAGCCCCTACATCTCTGAGAGTGCTTGTGACTATCTGCAGTGTCAACATTTCTAAGCTTGTGGAAATGGATCCCTTGTGTGACAAGCTCCTTTCAAAGGAAGAGCTACACATTGCAAGTCAATTGGGACAAATCAACATGATGATTGATGTAATTAGATGTATTTTCTACCTCACACATGACCCACAACTTCTTGATGGCCATGCTTCATTACAGTACAATCCCAACTTCTATGAGTGGTTTATTCCAAGGCTGAGTGACATAGAACCTTATCTTTCCTTTTCTTTTACTACCACACATAATGAATGTTCATGAAATGATGTAAAGTAGAGTGATGTACATAAAAATTCAACTCACAAGGATACAGTAGCCGAGAAAAGTGTGCTTGAAACTTTAGATCCTAGGCCCACAACTACTAATGTGCCTACTAACTCAACACCCCAATTAGACAATTGCATTGGTTGAATCCTTGCACCCTTCAAATGAGGTTTTTCAAACTCACCTCTAGATCAGCCCTACAAAACCCAACCCTCCTTCTGGCCTCTAGCCTTTGCTAGTATATTGGCCATTAGTAGCATGGCTACTCATTTTGCAAAGAAATTCAATTCCTTTGAAATAAAATGGCTACTCCAATTTGATGCCATATTCACCACTTATGCCAAGCTATTTGTTGCAATTATTGATTTAGGCCATGTTGATGATGAGGCAATATAAGTTGCTTCCAATTGCATCCCACTTGGAAAGAGAGTGAATACCTCTTCCAAAAAAGCCTCTTGGTTCAAGATGAATTCACTAATACCCTTCCTCAAAAGCAATTACAATCATGACAACTTGTTTCATCTTATGCTTTTGTGAACAAAATCAACAAACACTTAGTACTTGATGATGAGCTTGAGTAGAATTGCAATTTCTTCCATCCATTCTTACAAAAGTGGTTTTCTCTCATTGACTTGAGCTTGCTCTTGATGGCAGTCATCTTATGACAATGGCTAAGTGCAACAATGTGCAATCAGTACACTTCACTCTAGCCCAACTTACTATGAAACCATTTCACTATGCTCTATCATCCTAGATCAAAATCTAGAATTGCCACGAGAGTTGACATACCACCCATTGATTGCCAATATTTTCACTAAAGAGGAATTACATATAGTCAATCACTTTGTAGAACCTTCCCTATGTGGTGATTTGATTACTTACCTTTGTGGACTGGCTACCAAGCCCATTAACTTGGATGCTTTTGTTGAATTGGAGTATTGACTAAAATTCTACAACTAGTGGATTCCTAAAACTACAAAATGCCAACCCGTGTATATTTACAGAGCCTAGTTACTTTATACATATTTATCTCTTTAGCTCAATGTGTTGCATTGACAAGAACTAAATACCCTCTAACTTTTGGGACAATGCTATATCATATGCAAGGGCAAGATCCAAGGTATGTGATCTCATTTCTCTTTTATGTATAGTGGCAAAAACTAGCAAAGTTATCATCAATTCTTTCTATCTTTTCTAGTCCATGGTACTCTCATAGTTTCACCAAGTGAATGCAAAAAACACCAGGTGACAAAGCAATGCAATGAAACCTCTAGGTTAGAAGCCAACATCATGAACAATAGCAATTTTCTTTGAAGATTCAAAGATTTAATAAAATCAAGACAACAATATCATTTGTGAGACTCGGACAATAGATAGAGACATTAGCTACCCATCTCCACTATTGTCCTTGATTTCTTCAATGAAGGCCTCCATCAATTGCAACATACAATGGTCATCTAGTTCTTGTGTAAGAGTTGCAAATTGCTTCATCAACCAGCTCTTCATCACCAGTTTGGTTCTTTATCAACCATCACTTCATCAAGAATAAGGCAATGGGCTTTCCATGTCCTAGCTCACTATCTTGTCTTCATTGTGCACACTCATGTGCATAGCTCCCTTCTTCTGAGCCAGGTTTACTATCTCCATATCAACCTTTAGATCTCTCATACTTCCACTTTGACTTTGTAAGGTGGCTAACTAAGTTTCTTGATATTATGTTATTCACAACAAATAGTAGGAAAATAAAAAATAGGAGAACAAACAAAAAAGAAGAAGAGACTAGAAAAGAAAAGAAAAATATATATGCACTCATATACACTAAACCATACCTTGGGATCCTCAAGTTGGATGTGTTCAGTGGCTCTAGTTAGCTAGCTCCATCTCTAGTTCCATAGCCCTTTTCCTAGCATGCCCCACATTCACCTAGGGCACATCAAGGTCAAGACATAGCTAGGGAGTCTCGACTCACCTTGGTTAGGATCTATCTCCTTGAGTCACTTGCACCTTTTTCCTTTCCACTTCATTCATCCCATTGCCAACACTTAACCTTAAAGCAAGTTGAAAAACATACTTTGATCCTATGGGACTCTATCTTTTGTCCATCTCCCTAATGATTCTCTTCCACATCTTCATTAACAACTTCCTTTTTCCTCAAACATGCTATTTTTTCCCATCTTCACTAGTGCAAAATTCCTTTCTTCATTGGCTATCCTCCAATAAAAGAACCCATGGAGTAGTCTTCTAACTAAGTATTAGCTTATATATGCATGTGCACTCACATAATATTTACACCATACTTTATTCATGATTTTTGGTCCTCAAGTGTGGAACAACACTTCAAGCTTGCCTGGAGTTCTCAACCCATCTCTCCAACCAATAATATTCTATGTCCTATGCATGAATAGAAGACTAGAACTCTCCATTAGGAAGTGATTGCATGTGAGGTTTTACTTTGCAGGTGCAATTGTTCGTGGAGACTCATGATCACTCCCTTCTATATCCATATTGTATCTTCCATCTTCTGTGACCTTCTCCATCTTTTTGGTGACCATTCTATTTGACAAACCATCAACATCAGCTGCCTTTTCATCCTCATCATTCCATGCTTCATTACTCTTCTCAATACCATGATCACACATTACTATGCTATAAAGTATGCCATGTGAGCATTTGCAAAACAAAGTTGATCTTGACATTATATTCTTATTTACTTATGAGCCTATATTCTTATTTACTTATGAGCCAATGACTACTTGACTAATCAATACATGTTGATGAAGCATGCATATGTTGACCCCTCAAGTAATTTTAACATGAATGGAGCAACATCACAAAGATTATGGTGATAATCATGCTAACAATTGAAATCATGGTAGGAAGGAACATATGTAGCTGGTGTTGAACCTCATATTTAGAATGTGTGATGGTTTTGTCACGTTGACCAGCATCAAGAAGATTATTGCAAGCCATTGCACAAGCTAAGTAGCTATGAGTTAGCATGATTAATAGTAGGATCATCATTGACACATCAATAGATATAATATCATAATATCATCATTTATAAATTAGTAGTTGTAATATCATAAAGAACTCTTTTAATCTATGTGATTGGTGACCTAGATCACTTAGAGCTTCCTTTATATTAACTTTATCCAAGCTTGTGTTGAGGATCAAGCTAATTCAGCTCACCCAACTTATGTAGCTTTTTCTTAACTGTATGGTGTGTGTGTGTGGTCAATAAATAGAGTTAGTAACTCAATTATGGTTAGAACCTTCGTCAATTGTAGACCTAGATTACAAACTCTTGTGTGTTTTATTTTGGTAGAATAATGGAAGAAGACGAAAGCACACAACTCTCTATTTTTTTACTCCAACTCTTTGCCTCTATTTTCACCCCCATTTGTTAACTAGTATCAAAGCAGGTTTTGCTGAGCATAACTCAAAGCAAGAAGTGAGCTACAATTAGTGAGAATCTTAAGAATCTCAAGAACAGGCACGTTTGTGGCATGTCCTCTGACTAGTCTCTTGAAAAGGCATTCAAGGAAGACAAGTATCCCATCTCTAGTGCTTGTGGATCACTGTTGAGTGCTGAATACTTGGAGCTTAAATCAACACAGTAGGTAGGCACATGTGGATTAGTCCTGAAATTGCACCTATTTTGTGAAGGATAGTGTGGATAGCATTCAAACACTAGAATGGCTACCATACTTGGCCATTAATTGATTGAGACATTACTTGTCTTTCACTAAACCTTTGGCATTATTGTGTGACAATAGAGGTACCATTTGATATTGGAGAGAGCAGCAACCAAGTAAGAGAAATTTGAAGGTCCTCCTAAGTATTGGTACAAAAGTATGCTGGTTATGCAGTGGAGATCCCTTGAAGTGGACCAAAGGTCATCTATTTGTTGTATATGATAATTATAAATTTTGTAACGATTGTACTTGTTGGTCTAAAGCTCATTGAGAAGCTTAGGTTGTTGGCCATTAATGCTTGGATGATGCCATATGTTTGAGGATGGATTATGGATGCTTATGAGCCCTGAATGCTCAATTTTGGACTCATTTATAGCATGGTTTAATAGGTCTATTGACTGGTCACAATATGTGAGAAGCTTCTCACTCACTACTTGATGTAGGTACAAGCATTGATGCTCACATGTCCATGTATTGACTTCCAAAGGTTATGACACATGTCTAATATACCTTGAGACTGTTGTGAGTAGAGAATACATTGCTTCTATAGAGACTTTGCTAATGATTGATTTAGGCTGCTTGTTGGTCAATGGTTATTTAAAGGCTCTTCTTCATATATGCATAATGCTTTATGTAGTCAATCATATCTACATTCTTTTGACCATTATGTATAACCAGGGAAACCGCACCCTTATGCTTAATATTATGCTAAGTATTGTCACATGTACAAACATAACCATGCTTATCAGGAACCATATCAATGAACCATTCACCATGTGAAGCCATGTGATTGGAAGTTCCTGAATTAATGTACCACACATCATCTAACTTATCAACCTTAGTGACATTCTTCTGAACATACATCATAGCAAACAACCTATCAATACTACTAGCATCCTTATATGACTAGATGTAGCATAATGTCCATGTTGCTTGCCTCTCTGGTTTGCTTCCTTCTTCTAGAATTCCTTAACAATATGCCCATACTTCCCATAGTAGTGGCACTCCTTATCCTTATTTGCATTCTCACATTCTGAGATTTCCATGAACCTCTATCTTTAGAGTTGGATCTCCCCCTTGCTCAAAGTATCCACCACCCTAGCATTCTATACCTACTGATTATTCACATTTTGAGATGCATTTTGATGACCATGAGAGGACCCTCTATCGCAGTTCTCTTAGCCTCTTTGATTTGAGTAAAATACTACATCTCTACCTTTTGAGCTACTTGAGCTTGTAAGCTCATCTAAGCTTAACCTCTTCATGAACAAGCAAATAAACTAGCGCATTAAACTTAGTCATTTCTGATCGTATTGATATAGATGTATCAAATGACTTATACTTTGGTCCAAGGCCATTTAATGTAACTGCAACCAAATCTTCATCATTGACTTCAGCTCTAATAAACACTAGTTGATCAGCAATGGTCTTTATCTCTATGACATAGTCTTGTATTGACTATCATTTCATGTCCATGGTGTTAAACTTCTGTTTCAACTAGATTTTTTGTGCACTTGTAGTAGTATCATAGTGCCACATTAAAATGTCCCATGCATCTTTTGGTGACTTGCAATTCATGATCTGCATGACCATCACATCAGAGATAGTGAAAGCTAGCGTAAGACTATATGAGCTTGTTCAAGCCATGCACGATGTGCTCTTTGATGTTTAGTAGTGGGAATTCTTTCTCAAAGCTTAGGTTCAGCCTCATCACATGTAATAATCACCTTTTCCAATCAGGAAATTTTCCATATGAAATTTCCATATTGCATATTTTCATTATCGAGCTTTTCACCCACTATATGTGTGATATTGTCTATCCTATCAGCATTTACCATGTTTGCAGCTCTATGTCTTTACTACAATGTTCAAGTTATCAATGTCTAACTCCCTACAAATCAAGACATCTTTTCATTGATAAAATGTTTGCATACCATTCAAGCAACACATATACATTTGTAAGTACTCAGTATCCAATTTAGTATTAGCTCATTTTGGACATGTAGCAAGCATCATTTCTTTAGTTAGAATCCTAAAGACCTTCGGTCAAATAGCATAGGTATGCCACTTTTTAAATAGGATAGTTTCAATCCTAGAGTAAGTGATAGTGAAAAACTCTATAGTATGTCTTGCATGTTCCTTCTATCACTAAGAATCTGCTATCAATTGGAGAAAATTCTACAACTGTGGTTCAATAAACATGGTTGTTTTATTGAGGAGTTTGAAAATGGTTGCAAGCTGATTGCTAAGGGAAAAAGACATGGTCACATGTTTACTCTACATCCTAGTCTCCCCTAGTTGAAATCAGCTATGTTTGCACATGGACATGGTGTAGTTAAAGATCTTGAGATTTGGCATAAGAGGATTGGCTATGTTAATGTTCAAAGGCTGCATAATATGTAGAAGAACCAACTAGTTACATACTTGCCAAAATTTACCCACGCCGATTTAGGTCATGTTTGTGATGCATGTCAATTCGGCAAGCAATCTCAATTTCGATTTATAAAACATGTTTGGAATAGCTCTAGGCCATTGTTGTTAATTCATTTTGATGTTTGGGGCCAATCCATAATGCTACCCTTGGCGGATCCATATACTATGTGACATTCATTGATGATTTCAATCGATATACATGGATGTGGTACTTTCTATTTTTAAGGACTTTAAGTGACAGGCTACAAACATGTAAGCATTTTCATTCCTTTCAAGGACATGTAACCAAAGCAACAATGCCAAAGAGTACATGTGGAACTGCATCCACTACCAAAACATGGTCAATTGACCCAAATACAAGCAAGGGGTAAAGAGTATGGGACTTAGCACCACGTGCAATGATAAGATTCTCATGGGTAATCTTCTTGAGGAATCACTAAAAGAAACTACATAACATGTATAATCCAAAGTACCATCAGCAAAGATAAGGCTCTTCATGAGAGCCGGTACATGATGTACATCGTGAAGAGTAAATGTGCTACTTGAACCAAATTGTAACTGGACATTACCAATACCAATGATCTCTAATGCTGGTCCATTACCTAAATAGACAAATAAAGTCAAATTGCAATAGGAGTGGAACCACTCTCTATGAGGAGTCACATGAAAGGAAGCCCCTAAATCTATCAGCCAACATTGGGTATACCCTAACAAAGCATCAATTAGTTTTGAAATATCAAGAGAAGAATCTATAACTATGAAATGATCATCAAAATCAATCTATACGACATTAATCTCTTCAATCTTAATGCTATACTTGCTAGGGCAATGTTGTGATCATCATTTTTGTCATGTACTTTACTATTGTCCTTTTCCTTGTGCTTTTCCTCGCACATTTTATGGCACTATGGCCAAATATGTCATGCTTTCCCACAATAATGACAATTCACTGAGGACTTACGACCACAAGACTTACTACAGGATTGTCCACGTGACTGAGAACAATACAGTTGAGAGAGTCTATCCCATGGCGGTCATTACCACTCTTGCCATTATTTTCTCTAACTATCAAAGCATGAGAGGTGCGGGAAGCATCTACAATCTTTCTATCAACCTCTTCATTCAAGCGTTCACCCTCTACATCTTGTAACTTTAGTCCATTAGTAGGCATGTTTACACACATAACAATACGATATGTATACCATGATTCAAGTAGTGTAACCAAGAGGAATAAAGGGGGAAGATTACCCTTGAATTCAATCCTTGCGAAGACAAATGGCTGAGAATAAAATGAAACTCATTTAAGTGAGCTAACATGGAAGTTCCCTCCTTCATGCAAAGGTCCATGAGTTGCTCCAACTGATATATTTGAGAAGCAGGGCTTTGCTTGTCATAGACATTGTGAATCTTATACCATAAGTCCCATGTGGACTATCCATAAGAGATAGCATTATAGAAAACCTACCTAGAGAGGGATAATATGATCGTCAACTTACATAACTCATCCAATTCAGCCCAATCCTCTGCATCAATACATTCGGGCTTGACACCCTAATGTTTCAAAGGGTTAACCTGCATTTTTTGCATTAAAACTTGCCAAATTTGGGCCTTCCAATAGGTGTAGTTGAAACCATCAAACTTATCAATATTAAAGATAACACTATCATTTGAACCACTAGCCATATTAAGACCAAGAAAATGCACAAAAGGGCAAAACTGGCTATTGTAATAACTTGCAAATCAGCCCCAAAACCTCTGCTAGATCAAGCTGAAAATAAGGAGTGCTAGCCAAGTAATGAGCTATCCACAAACTCAATGCAAAGAACTTTCAAATGGAGGCAATTTCTTGCATATATAGTGTAGTAAACTGCAATTACAACATGCTAAAAATGAATACAATAAGAAGAAATCAATGCTAAAGAAGAGCAATCACTGATACAAGACAAACTACAACTACTAGCGAATAGCTACAACTGGTAGTGAGTGAATACGTGATTGGCACTAAGAACTATCAAAGGATCAATGTGTTAGACTAAGATATATCCCATAGGCATAACCATCATGCATAGAGTAGGTTTCTTGTGTAATAGAAGAGACCAACCAAAGACACAATGGATTGAGAAATGTAATAGAAGCTCAATACACACCGAACCAAGATGCATACATCACTGAAATAGTGTGACAAAGATAGGTGCAGTCCAAAAGCAATGTCAGATCAGCCCATTAAGCATCAACTACGTACATGAAGCATGACGAGAGCATCTACATGTCACCAAGTCCCACAGTCTCACGATAAGATCTTCAAGCTCAACTGCATAACCAAATGCTCAATGTAACATCCAAGTGTCAAGCAATGGCTCCCACTAGAACAAAACTTAAATGCCAAATGAGCAAATAAAGCTCAAAACATCATGTGGAAGGCATCCATACATCCAAGATCCAAGTAACATATATCCGAGAGCATCCAATCCAAATAACTTGCAAAGCTCTTAAAGTAGCATCAAATGACCATACATAACAGTGAATGTCAATCAAGGTCAAGAGTCAAGCTCTAATCTCAATTCAAGGGCATTTCGAAAACAAAACCAAGTATGTGGCATGAATTATAGACATCAGTGTAGCACGCCGGTCGAAAGCATCAACAAGCAATAGGCATGAAGTTTCTTTGACAAAATAGCATTCAACCCTACTTATTAAAACAGTGAAAACCTCTATAAAACTAAGAAAATAAGTGCTCAAATCAGTCAAAGAAGCATCCAAGACAATGTCATGATATCCCTCAAGCATTGGGGTACCATATGAGCATCATTGCCCGTCATACTTGGATTTTGACATGGTAAACAAACCTCGATCAAGTTGTGTATATCTCTTCATAGTATTGACTAATAAAAGAAAGATCCAATTACACTTAAAGTATCTACCCTTCCTTATTATGCTACATAAGAAGGTTTATGAATTTCTTTAACACATTCTATTGAATAGAAAGAGTGACATAGAGATAGATTATTCATGAGAAGGTAACCATCTTTGATGGAATAATCTACACAAGAACCTCCTTGCTATTATTTGGTCCCATATTTTGCAAAAATAATACCTTTGTCACAATATCCCTTATCACTTGGAAATCTTCATGATGAACCACTATAATATTTGTAATCCAAGGTATTTCAGAATGTGCATTAGCAACTACATTTTGCTTCCCAAAGTGTACATAATTTGAAAATGAAACATAGAAAAGAAATGTTCCCATCTAGCATATTTCTTTTATATGTGCTTTTGAGTCTTGAAATAATTTATGCTTTGATGATCAATTTTCATGAGAAATTCATTGCCTAAAAGATAATGCTTCCATATCATTGAGAAAGCTAGACTAAGGTGGCTCATTCTTAAGATTCAACCTTATCAGTTAATTGTGAGTCAACTTTATCGATTAGGACAAGATGGTCTAGATGCACATGGGGGAGTCATAGGAGGACGAATGGGGACACTACTATAGGAAAAGTTCTTCAATCTAAGTTATTGTGGCCTACACTTTTCCATAATCCTACCAAGTTTGTCAAGCATTGTGATGAGTACCAGCATACAAGGGTGCCCCTTTGGAAGGAGTTGGTACCAATGATAGCATGCCAACCATTTTGTTCCACAAGTGAGAATTATTTTGGATTTTATGAAGGTTTTCTTCTCTTTCTCCCTTTATTGAAAAGAGATGTTCTTCTTTGTAAGGTTATTAAGAGGAGAAGCCATATGTGTGAAATGCTTGATAAAGTAGTGGTAGTAGGATCATAAGCCAAGAAGAGGTCACCCCTCACGTATATCTCTATGATTTGGCCATCCTTGATCTCGATCTTTTCAGGATCCATTTGAATTGCTTCACATGATATGACATGCACATATGCATTTAAAAATTCCATCTATCAAGAGTAACAATCTCTAACTGCCAATGATGGTCCTCTTTGTTCTTACTAAACATAAGAATTTCATTAAAGAAAGTATTATGATCTCTTAGAAATGTCCCCAAGCCTCGAATAGTTCACACAACTTGGATTATGATGGGTATTTGCTACAATCACTATGTATCTGCTACTACTTTAGTGACTGCATTCATTATCATCAATAACTTAGACTTGTTATCAAAGACCTAAAATTGGCCTTGTTTCATGTACAAAAGACCTCCATGACTTTATGGTAACATGATTATATTCCAACCTCATCCACTAAGTGTAGGCTAGGTTGGTCAACGATAAAGCTGCAAACTTGAATTTTAATTTTCCTTTATAATTATCACAACCATACAAGTTTTGAAGTGGACAAATAAAATCAATAAGTTTAGGATTTTGTAAGTCATCATACATATTGTATTTTATCTTCTTTTCAAGCTAAGATTGTGAGTTGGTTTTTTTCTTGTTATACATTTATCCATGGTTGGATTTTAAGGTTGAATATGATCAAGTGTTTGATTGGCATGAAGATGGAGACTAAGGTAGAGAATGTCAATGCATTTGTCGATGAGTGATAAGGTCTTTCACAAGAAGGGTATGACTCTTTGCCATGTGATGAGGATCCATCAAAGAAGGCATAAAATGACTTTGAAGAGTAGGGTGGGTGCAATCTCTTTCTTTGTCTTAAAGTAGAATGAGTCCTCTCATTTGTTTCACTTTGCCTCTTTAAAATAGTTGTGCTTCTTGATCGGGTCCTTTTGTTGATATGGCTTTGTCTCTTGGAAGTAGGTGGGCTTCCTTATGTTGGATCCTTTAGTCTCTTAAACTCTTCCTAGTTCAAGAAGTTGCTCATGAGTATATTAAGTTTTCTCTCTAAGGCTTCTAATGTCTCTTCCATTGAACTCTAAGAAAAGTATGCTCAAGCACTCAACACAAGGATTGAAATCAAGAAAACTTATAATTGAATACACTACCAATGTTGAGATAATAGTCCAACCAAAATTTTAATACCACTACATAACAATATGTTCAATATTTATAATATTCACTTATTTTCAAGACTTTATATTATTTAAAAACAAAAATAACAAATATTTCAAGTTAAATATGATAATATTGAGAATATTACAACTATTTACATATATAACGAATTGGAAACAAGTTGAGGGTTGAAGATAACAATCCCTTGTCTCCAAAGAAATGCATTTATGCTCAACCCAAGTCCCTTAAGAATGATCTTAGATACATCAACCTAACAGTAATAAGAATTATATTGTGGATACATAAAAGGAACTAGTGTTCTATGTGCACTTCACACACATGGAATGCTAGACCACTCTACAGTAGTTGCGGCAAGGAAAGTTGCCATGCTATCGCATGGCAACTTTGGTCAATAATCCATTTTCCCTCTTTCTCTCCCCTCTTTCCCCTCTCTGTTTCCAAGTTTCATTTTTTTCTCTCTCTCCCTCTCTTTTTACCCTGCTTCCCCCTCCCCCCGAATTCTCTATGTGTAGATATTTTTCTCCTCTACCTCTCTTCCCCCCCCCCCCCCAATTCTCTCTATAAATCTTATTTCTCTCTCCCTCCACCTTTTGTTTTACTCCATTCTCTCTCTCTCTCTCTCTCTCTCTCTCTCTCTCTCTCTCTCTCTCTCTCTCTCTCTCTCTCTCTCTCTCTCTCTCTCTCTCTCTCTCTCTCTCTCTCTCTCTCTCTCTCTCTCTCTCTCTCTCTCTCTCTCTCTCTCTCTCTCTCTCTCTCTCTCTCTCCCCACAAAAGTCTATAAAATCTCTAGCAAAGAATACCAGATATACATACAATCTCACTAAGGAAATATATACTTGCTTTGCGTAATATTTAGAAATGGCTCTCTCTCTCTCTCTCTCTCTCTCTCTCTCTCTCTCTCTCTCTCTCTCTCTCTCTCTCTCTCTCTCTCTCTCTCTCATCAAACTTTAAACTAAAGTAGCTTATAAAATTTACAATATAGAATGCCAAAAATACAAATAATCTCTTCCATGCATTGTATTTATAAATGTTCACCCTTACACAAAGGCAAGAAATCACCTACTTGCTTTGCATGATACTTAGAAATAGCAATGTTATACTAAAAAATGGATCACAATTGAAACAAAGATGAAGCACCACAAAAGGACTTTCTCTAAGTGCGAATCATTTTCATCTCCAAGCAAGGCATTCACAGGTGAAGCAAAGCCCGATGCCATTATTGTTGGCCTCTTTCTATCAATCATGCCATGTGAAGGGAAGGTATAAGACATCCTACTTTCTATTAGCAAGCCACTAAGACTAAGTTTAAGACATCCTATCTTCTATCCACACACACCTGATTGTTTCCAAGTACCACATGAAAATGGCTAATGCCAACAAAAAAAGGTGCCACTTCAAAGGTGCCTAACAAAACAAAGCTTCCTCTTCTTTGAGGAATCACTGGCAAAATCATCATCCTTGAGAAAAATATGCGAAGGCAAAGCAGGGTTGATTCCACAGTTTTTGTTGGTAATCACATGAGGGGTGCAATAGTCCTACCTCTCTTTGTAGTACCTGCATCATCTGAACAAAATATCAACATAAGTACATGGAATAACTAATAAAGACCATATCATTCCCAAAATAATAATACATGACCAAAGACTTATGAACCATTCAATAGGTACCGCAATAGACATTGATGCAATGTAACAAAACAACCCAAATCCTTGAACCCATACTTAAACTAATGCCTTGGTATCTTATTAGTGTGAGAGCATCGAAACCTCTTCTCGTGGTCACAAACTCGTACGTATGCACCTGAAAACATTGTGTTTATCGACAATGTACAACTTCAATAAAAACCAAGAGCTTAATGTCTATATTGATATCATCATGTAAATGCTCAAAAACTCTTGTAAGTGTCCTTTGTATGATATCATCGTTCTTACCACACGCAACGTGCATTGTAGCTCCTGTTGATAGTCAAAAGTCAGTGGGTAATAGCCCCACTCTAGGGTAAGCATATGCAAAAGTTGAATAAATACTAAAACATGAAAAATCATCCTTTTTCAAAAGAGTATATGCTTACCAAACATGGCATGAAGAGCAATTCACACATATACCAAACCAGTGACCCTACATAGTCGATAATAGCAATGCACATTACTGTATCTTTCAAAGTACATCCTTGTACACAATGTTTGTGGTCATGTTCCCATCCTTGTCACCCAATAGGACTTTCACACCATGCAAAGATCTCACCCTTGAAAATGCAGCATACAACTTACCATGCATAAATATTGGGGCTTTTAGATAAAGTCCAACAATGGATAGAGTATGCCCCTATGACTTGTTGATCATCATAGTAGTGAACACCAATTAGATGGAAAAAATCCTTTGTTTCATAGTAAATGGTAGTTTCATAGCCTTGGAAATAAAAGTAATCCTAGGAATAAAAACTTGTTCACCCTCATTTACCCCCATTATTATCTCATCATCTATCACATTTCTATTGAAGGCCTTACAGATCAACTATGTACCATTACACAAACCCCTTCCTAGGTTTAGGTTTCTAAGAAGAATAACAAGTGTGTTTACCTTTAGCAACAAAATAAATGTGGAGGAAATCCACCTCCAAGATACAACGTGTTTAAATACTCAAAGGAGTACAAAAATGAGTAATCTATCTTCTCTGCAATCGAGTTTGCACTATAATATTGCCTAACCTCCCCTAGCATTAACTACAATGCATGATCATTCAAAGTATCCACCTCCTATTCCATGACACAAGTATAGCTTCCTCACTAAAATACATTGTATAGTCACCCACACTGACACATCACCATAGACATTACCGATCAGGGTTTCGATAGAGTGTCCATTTAACACCATGCTAGGTGAAACACACAACTTATCACAGTTTTCAATAATGTCCACCCCATCTCATATCCCTTGAATCCAACAAATGAGCCCATTGTCCACCACATTACTAGCCTCGCTGACACCCGCATATTCCCAAATAGCCTTAGCACCCTCACTTAATGCCACAAATCAGAGTAACACAGCACAACATTAATAATATCATCGTGTGTCCCTTTACCACAACTAGCAAGAGCTGCCTAAAATCCCCTCCAAATAAAACAACATTTTCACCAAATGGCGTATCGCAGCTCATAATGTCTCTCAAAGTTCTAGCAAATGCTTCAAAGGCATATCAATGGGCCATAGGAGCCTCATCCCACAAAATAAGGTTGATTGTCTCAACAACTGAGCAAGGTCACTTTGAATAAGAATGTTACAAGTGGACTGACTATTTAAATCTACTAGGATTTTAAACCATGAGTGAACTATATGATCACTCAATAAGAGCAAGGCAACAATGCCACATGACATTGCAGCCAACGCTACATAACCACAACTACACACCTTCTTAAGCGATCACTTATAGAGGAAAGTCTCCAAACCCACCAAGGCCATCCAAAAAGAATACAGCCCCAATATTTGTATCAATGGAATCCATAATTGTACCAAAGGCAATTCTTTGTCCATCGTTCAACATTGCCTCCATAGATTCAGAAACCCTACTTTATTCATATATATTGTATGCATACTCATCTTGCAAAAGGGGGTTAGCATGTGGTTGAGAGTTTGCCTGATGAGGTTCTAACAACCCATCAAAATCAAACAATCTTTGCCCTATATGGCACAAAAGCTCTTGGAGATGTAACAAAGCCATGTTAGATGCCTCATCTTGCAGAACACCATGAGAGGTGTGAATGCATTGCCAACATGCCTCAGAGGCACAAACATATCGTGCTTCCAAATAACTCTAGATCTCGTCCACCTCACGAACATTATCACCATTTTGCACTAAATCAACATCAGTAGAAAATTTGATAGTTGTACAATCATGCCCCTTGTACACGTACTTATACAAATACTTAACAACTGCACCACTATCAAGCACACCTCCACATTGATGTGTGCATTATACTTCTTACTCAAGAAAGGATTATATGGAACAACCCACTAATTACCAATAACATTACCATTTATAATCATTGTGTTTCCATCATCTTAGCCTTTAGTACATTTACCCTTTTCCATGCAAGGACTCTTGCGGTTCAATTGTCTGCAAGAAAGGATTGAAACTTAACTCTGTCAAGCAACTCAGCACAAACCATTCTATCTTAGTGGCATGCTTCAAAAGGCTTGAAAGACTACTCTAAAATTAGCAAAGTATGAGAATGTAGTAGTCCCCTCTTTTGGAATTCAATCATAGTAACATAGCCTACAACCATTCCAAAGAGGTATCTTCGCAAAACATGTGCATCAAATCAACATGTTTTTTGTGAAATGCACAAGTAATCAAATCTAGATGGTGATAAGCACTCAATCGACAAAAAAGTATTAGTTATCTCTAATCACTTTGGATTACATATCATTTTTATAAAAAGATCAAGTTTCCCTTTGCATTGCACTATAGCCATGGCATCCTGATACAATTGATACATGTGCCTTGGCCACCCATAAATGACGATGGCAAAGCTATCCTCCTACCAAAATAGAGGTACCAACAATCTGCACTAGCCCATTATCGTTTGCTCCCACCATGCTTGCCAAGCCTTTATAGGCCTCGGATCACAACACTGACTTATTCTAATGATGCTAAGTCAACCTGCACTACTCTATACTACAATAAGTATCAACAATAAATTGTTGCAATAGTCTACCCCCGCGCAATATGCACACCTCACTATCTTCATGTACCTGAAATCGAAATGCATAAAATTTCATCTGGGTAACACAATTTTTATTGGACAATTCATGTATGTTAATAGGAATATTGACATCACTATAGGGAACCTTTACATGCAAACCATCAACACCCATTGGGAAAAAGAGAATATATAGCATTGGTATATATGCTCTATATAAGTTTAAAATAGCAACACATCGTCCATGTCGAGTGTAAACATGAATATTGCAGCGATCAAGAGCATTCTCATCACCTTGCCCCGACATGATAGCAACAACCTCAATTGCTAAGGAGCCAATTACTGTTTACTGGTTCTTTGAACACCAAAAATACTCATTCTCAACTCTTGCATAGGATTATTTTCAGTTGCACACCCATAGACCTAAAAGCTTGTGCATATATGTTGTGTCGATGCATCACATATTGCAACTCCCCAAGCAAATTTGGTAACAAATCACGCACGATCCCCAATCGATTAAGCAACTTGTGCTCAGTATCATAAATACAGAGCTATGCAAATCTTGGCCTTTCTTGACATTGCATATAAGGAGGTAGAGGACCTATACAATTATAGATAGAGCCATGCACTCTAAGGTATAACCATTCCAACAACATGCAGCTCATCAACATTAGCCCCAAGGGATACAAACACAAGAGCACTATTGTATGCTCGTATGTTATTTTTAGATATCTTACTCTGAGGGTGTATACCATGCAACAAATCATGCAATGGCTAAAGTGGACATTGCAATGGTGGCAACATTACTTTTCCATTCCGACAATAGTGCTTTCCAAACAAAATCAACCCTTGCATCCAAGTCTCACATCTCCACAATCTAGCTAAACACCTCTCACATATATAAAAAAGACTCCCCATGGAACGCACATCTGGCTCTTGAAACAGCAACATTGTTGCTCCTAGATGAACATCAGTTGCACGTATCAAAGAATGCAAAATGGAGCACAATCCACCGTTTCAAAAATCAAAATTTGCAATACTATAGACATGTGACTCGTTAACCATGGAATTTTCCACATTACAACAATTCCTAACATCACAACCATCAATTGATGTTAAAATATTAGGTATCATACGATCAACATGCACCATAGTCAAATCCACATCAATATGTTGTTCATCTAGGTCATTATTTCCATAAACCACTCCATTATGATTTCCTCCATCTTGGCAACTAAACATTGAAACATTATTATCTTGCAACTCAATAATCACATGATTTTTCATACTTCTATGCTTCTGGTCATTGCAACTGCATATTGATGCCAAAATATTAGTCAAATCCACACCAATCTATCGTTGAGCCAACTCACTATCACCACTTGCATTCCCAACATGAAAAGGCATACCGATCACATTATTTTTCACACCCATGAAATGTTGTTCATTGCAACCAACAAGTGATGGTAAAGCATTAGCCAGATCTACACCAAACTATCATTGGCCCATTTCACGATGACCATCTAAAATCTCTTGACAAAAAAGTAAGTTTTGTAACACCCCTACGAATGGATCTGTCATGCTCTAAAATCCCTCTTTGAGCTCTAAGCCTAGCAACCCGCCATCGTTCACACCTAATGGAGCTAAGCACACCCCTACAAACACACAACTCATAGTCTTTGCCCAGTAGTTGCTCAATGTGAACAGATGTCCACAGAATTTGTTATCAACACACTTATCTAACGCATGGCTCAATATCTACATACATGCATGTTGAATGCACCATTAATATTTAAATGTTTAAATATTAAATATCAAATATTAAATGTAAATATACCAACCATTGTTGGATTATCAAAACTACTCCACGTAAACCTTGAAAAAGAGGCATCACATTGTATATACTCAATATACTTCACTCAAATATGCCTTCTTACATCAGAAGCATTGCACACCTTATTACATTCCATGTAGCCTCACAAAAAAGAAGCATATATTATCACAAAAAACCACTAGCCTAAGCACTTTAAAACACGCAAGATAGTATGAGCTTATAAGTCTCCTCCCAAGCAAGTATTGCACATCTTAGCACATCCCTCACAAGCTTCACAAAAAAGAAGCACATATTATTACAAAAAAAGGCTCACCCAAGCACTTTGAAATATGCGAGATAGTATGAGCTATAAGTTTTTCCTTAGCAGGTTTACCTCCCTCGCCTGTGACCACCCATCTGATGACTCAATTGTTGTTGCACCAAGGCATTAAACCTACTAAGGTTCATTTGCACCTGTACAAAGATATGTTATTGAGGGAAAAGAACATGCCCTAGATGGGAAGGTGTCGAAGTCTCAAAACTGCAATAAGGTTATTCAACACATGATAAACAACTCAATTATTCCTGTAACATATGGTTGATGAGCACATCCACAATAAGAACATCCCAGAGCACTATATTTTGAGTAGCAAGAACCATCACCAAAAAAGCCCTAGCCAATTAACAAAACAAAACAAATAGAAGACACAATAGCCAATAAAGGTGTGCACTCATGATTGACTTCAAAGTGGGAATGTCACAAATCCATGATTGTATCATTCCCTACTTCCAAATCACTCGAAGACTCACTCATTTTAGAAAAAATGAGCATGAGCGACATGGCAAAACATTATTATCGAAGAATGCAGTGGTAGAGCCTAAGCACACAACTTCTCAACAATAAATTCAATTGCAAATCATCTCGACCCCACTTTTCAAGGGTGACATCACTTTTCCACACAAAAATTTAATAAAGCATAAAATACCTTAGTCTAGGATATTCTAGGGTTTGGTATAAAAGGTGGGGATGTAACATGTGAAGGATCTTTTTGCCATTTTCAAGAATACAAGATTGAGGGATCCTTCCTCCCACCTATCATAGGGGTGTTACCTATGTCCTAGCAAGAGGTGAGTATCTTGTTGCAGCATTCATCTTTGATTCTCAACCATTCATGGCAATACATTTTCATGCCTAGCCACCTTGGCTATGGTTTCTTTGGCATATTTTGTGTATTCTTGTATTTTCCAATTATTTTGTTTGATGTGAGAATTGTCTCTTTTACATTGGTATTAGAGCATGGACTTTGATCCATGGAAAGTGTCATTTTCTTGGAGAATTTTGTCATTGTGGCATAAACCAGTTAACTGGAGCACCAAGATTTGGTCACAGGGTTTTGTACAATTCAAACTGTGACTAGTCAGAGTTCTCTGCAACAAGTCGGGACTAATTTTAAAGGCTTCTTGAAGAAGATCTTGAGGGGGATGGAGGTTCTTGGCTGAAATAGCAGGACGTGGTCAAATGGAGGTCCGTTTTGAAGGCTTTTGAACTTAACTAAAGTCTAAGTGGGGTTAAGTGGTTAAATTGAGATTACTTTTTGGGGCTAGCTTCTCTCTCTTCCTTCTCTCAAGCTTTCTTCAAGCTTTCATGATGGATCTTGGCTTTGATCTTCTCATAGGCCCTTCAAGAGTGCAAGTAACCTACAAGGTTGTAATCTACATATTGTAAGCTCTTCATAGAGTGGCTATATGCCTTTTGATCATGACAGTCATCCAAGAGGGACATCAGGCTGAATTTGCGCAATTTGCACTGAATTTCCTGCTCCCTTTCTCCACAATTCCATCAGTAAATGGCATCAGCTATGGTATGCACAATCTATAGTCATCAATCTCTGAGCCTTCAATCTGGTATACTCAACTAAATCCATCCTCTTGATCATTATTGAGCTCCCAAACTCTAGCTATGGCAGATTTTAGGACAGCAGTGAATTTCTGGAAATTTCTTCAAGGAACCAAAGGGCTTTTACTCTAACAAGGATTCCTGAGCTTCCTCAACACTCAAGGGACCGACATTGAAGCCCTTTTAGACGTGAAGCTTCAAAATATGGTGGCTATGGAGTCAAAATAGGGCAGCAAGCTTCAAGAATCCAATTCTTGGATTATCTTATTCAATTTCATGGTGCTTTTGTGTTCTACAACTCCAAGAAGGTTTGATTGAACCCACTCCATCAAGAATCGGTCTACATTGAGGCATTCCATCAAGATTGAGAGCATTTTCACTCTCTTGAATGCTTGAGTGTATGGTATTTTCATCAATTCTTGATTCTATCAAAAATTTGGATTCTTCAAGGCTCAAAGTATCTTCTCCTACAAGCATTATGGATATTTCTTCAAGCATTGGATTCTCTTGAATCATTGGAGCTCTCTATTGGAAGTAATACCTATGTTACATGGAAGCAACCATTATGGGACAAAATTTTGCATTAAGATGGGCCTATACCTTTCAATTTGGATTGATTTTATGATGGATTTTATGGAGTATTGACCGATTGAGGTTCATCTACCATTCTTCAACAACAATCAAGAGGTCATTCTTGTTCTCTACTCTTAATTTTCCTATTAATCCACTTGTTCAAGCCTTCCAATTGCTGAAAGGGAAGACATTAAGAGTAAATCATTGATATCATGATCATATAGTACCTTAGCTAGGGCTGATTGATATAGTTTACTAATTTCCAACTCTATCCATTCATAAATTGATGCCCAAATGATTGCATAGAGTGATTCATTACTCATATTTTGTGCCTAACTTGTACTTGACTTGGTTGAGCTAACATTGATGCTTAGGACTAAAAAAAATGCCAATGAAAATGGTAAGTGGGATATTGTAAAAGCAATGAGTCACTGCAAAGGGTATTTCCCTATCCTTAGCTTTTCTAATTTTAGCAAATTTTCCCATTTTCCACTTGCATTCCATCAAAGAATCAAAGACTTTTTCCGTCTATGCATAGCATCATTTTTTTCTTAGCATAGAATGTACTTATCATGTCGATACCCGTGAGGAAAAGTGGATGCCTGGTCAGTTGGGAAGACAAAAGAGAGGTGACCCTCCCTTCCCGATAATGACTCTAATGGGGTGCACAACTCAGCACGGGAGGAACTTTGCACACCTCTCATAGTCTCGAAGCCCACGTGCTTTTCAAGTTTAGGTGCAGGTGTAGGTACATCCATTTGACAATGATTGGCAGAGACATTTCAATTACATCAGGGAATTACAGGTGTTAAAAGTTCTATTGGCACAAACAAGAACATGGCATTTCATACTCTTTTGATACCTACAGGGTCACAATTTTCCACAGGTTTATACAGCAGGTACCCACTAATTACAGGATATTCTTGAGCCCTACATGTGCCCCACTACCCTTTCCAAGTACCTATAGGGGTTTGCAAGGTTTATTCTTACACAAGGAACTCCTACTAGTCCAAATAGGGCATTTACATGTTGTTGATAGGTTGTAGGAAATTCCAGGACAACCGTAAAGATCTTATTACAAAAAATTCTGTATAGATCCATAATTGGATCTTGATAGCTTTTTGAATAGAGGGCATAATAAGATTTGATTTTACCATAATTGGATCTTGATAGCTTGTTGGATAGAGGGCATAATAAGCTTTGATTTGAATCAGGAAGTTAAATGATCTAACATTGGTAGCTCAAGATATTTTAGTTTTAGTGATAGTGGGTACAGTTAGACAACACCTGGACAGCATAACAGGGACTCACTGTTTGTCAGTATTTCCCCTAGAACCTTCATCCCAAGTTAAAATCTCTTCAAATATAGTATACCCCTACATCATAAGCTTCCTTTGGAGTTATTAAGCATTGGTATTGAAGCAATACTTTGAGAGATACAAGGGATTTTGTGATTGACAGTCCATTAGTATTGCAACCATTTCCAATGGCCAACGACAAAAGGAAAAACCAAGTGATGGAGACAATTCAAGAAGCCAATGAACAAAATAACACTAATGAAGCCCGAAATCAAGACCAACATGATGATGGTGTAAGTGTTGGTAATGGCCACAGTGTACAACTTGAAAACGAAGAGAACCAAGCATTCCATGAATCTTTTGGTGATCCTACACTTTCAAATGAGTTACATATGATGAGCATTGGAATGCATGATGGATTTGAACAACTCTCTAATTAAATGGGAAATATGGAAAAGACAATCAATGCAATGAGTGAGAGTATTCAACAATTGGTCAATTTCATGCAATATGGATTTGAAAATATAGTAGCAAAGACTATGAAAAATGGGTTTGATGAGGTATTATCAGCCATCAAGGTTCAAAATACAACCTCTTCTCCAAATAGACCCACTACTCTTGGTGAAAATGCTTCAACCCAGCCATCTAATGTGAAAGGAAAAGGGATTGATCAACCAATCATGTCCACTTTTGAGAGAGGAGAACCTTCTACATTGAAGAATACCTATGGTCAGCCATCAAAGTATTATAGCCGTCCACATTTTAATCCAAGACATGAGGCAACTCATGTAGGGGATGAAGACTTAAGAGAAATCGAGAATGAAGAGTACTATGGAAGATTTGAAGAAAGAAAGTCATTTCAAGACATCACTAACAAAGGGAACACAATCTATGGTCAGCCCACTAGTGGACAACATCATTCATTTGGATCTAATAAACAAAATCAAGGTGTAATGCTTCTAGGCTAAATTCCTTTGGAAGGGATTCAATGCATAGAGATCATCTTTTGGACAGCATTCTAACAATTCTCAACCCACATATAATGAGAGGGAATACAAAGAGAAAATCATCATTTTCAACTTCAAGGGGAATAATGCATCTCCAACTGAGTTAGAAGAATGTGTAAACAAACTAGAGATGTGCTTCACTCTTTTTCCTCGTCATGATGAAGCTAAGATCTACTTTGCGGCACTCCATCTTGAAGGATACGCTCATACATGGTGGAGATACATGCAAAGAGTTGGTCATACTTTTGCTTCATGGGAAGATTTTAAAAAGGCAATGTTTTAGGTATTTGTTTCTCGAATGAAAAAGGAAAAGTTGCAACAAAGATGGTACGATCTTCAACCTCTCCATGTACATTGATGGAATTGATGATATGGAAAAATTAAACAAATATATCTTTGGTTTAGATCTAGCCCTTTCTTCGGAAGTAGGTGCAATGCATCCCAAGAGCAATCATGATGCTATTCAATATGCTGAAAGGTATGGACAGAAATACAGGAAAGATTCAATGGGTTTTCAGCATAAAGGTGCAGGGTATTCTTCATCAAATTAGTCCTCTAAGTTTGGAGCTTATTTCAGCCAGCCAAATGACACTTTTAAGTAAGAAAACAGGGGACATAACAGTCCCAACAGTTATAACAGCAAAGTACCAATCTTTCCTACTGTTTATACCTCAAAATAGGGTGGAAATTATGCACAAAAACAGGGGGAAAATTTCAGAAATATGGCTAAAGCACAAAAAAAAAAATTCAAGGACTGAAAATACACAAAAGGGATCTCAAAACAACAGTTACAGCAAGGTTCTTTCTAATTATCAAATTTGAGACATGTGGGCCAAAGGTTTATGCTAGTGTGGAGAGAAGTGGACACAAGACCATAGGCTGAAATGTAAATCTAAAAATAGCAAGATCAATTTTTTCATCATTGATGAGCCAAATGAAGTTGAAGGACAAGAGAATCAAGAGGAAAATGTGTTTCAAGTGGATGCAAACCCTATGGTCGAAGACATGCATGCATGATGAGGATGATGGAACCAATGATGAGTTTTATGACATTGTGGATAGCTTTCCTTTTGATCCGGGTGGTTCTTTATGTGCCATTTCTCATGATGCATGGAATGGTTATAAGGGAGAAAATACCCTTCGACTTGAAGGGCTAATCAATGGCAAAGTGGTTCATCTCTTGATAGACACGGGTAGCACCCATAGCTTCATAAATACCAAATCTTTACATGGGCTGAAATTTTCACCCCAACAAATGCAAGTGCCATTGAAGATCCAAGTTGCGAATGGAGCTTATGAGTCAAGCAATGAAGTGTGCCTACAAACTCCTATTACTCTATCTCCTTCATGTACCATACAAGTGGACTTGATTACTTTGGAAATGGGACCTATTGATATTATCATTGGCTGTCGATTGATTAAAATCCATTGGAAATTTTACATTGGACTTGGAGAACATGCAAATCGAGTTTAAATGGAATGTCAGCATATAGAATTGAAGGGCATTGGTCAAAAACAATTGGAACTCATATCCATGAAGAAGTTAAGAAAAGAAATCAATGCACGATCATGTATCTTCACTCTTTTGCTTGGGAAAGTAGATGAAGAGCAGCCACCAAATCAGCCATCTTCTTCTTTAAAGAAAAATGATCCAAGATTGGAAGAATTATTGGAGGAGTACAATGATTTATTTCAACCACCATCATCTTTGCCTCCAAGGCGAGATATTGACCATCCTATCGACTTATTGCCTAATACCAATCCCATCAACAAACCTCCCTATTTCTTGTCAAAGTTTGAAAGGAAAGAGGTGGAACGACAAGTCAAAGAGTTGCCACAAATGGGTCTAATTCAGCCAAGTCAATCTTCGTTTGCTTCTCACGTGCTCTTGGTGAAGAAGAAGGATGGATCTTTTCACATGTGCATTGATTATAGAGAGTTGAACAAGTCCATGGTGAAGAATAGATACCCGATTCCATGTATTAACGATCTCTTGGATGAACTTAAGGATGCAAAGGTCTTCACCAAGATTGATCTTCGTTCGGGCTATTACCAAATTCGAATGAAGGAAGGAGATGAGTATAAAACAGCCTTTAGGACCGAAAGAGGGTTATACCACTTCTTGGTCATGCCATTTGGACTCTCAAATTCCCTTGCCACTTTTCGAGCTCTCATAAACAAAATATTGCAGCCTCTCTTATACAAAACAGTCTTAGTATTTTTTTATGGCATTCTCATTTATAGCAAGTCTAAGGAGGAGCATTTGATGCATGTACAAGAGGTCTTTGACATATTAAGAAGACACACTCTTTGCCAAAATGTCAAAGTGTTCT
The DNA here is from genome assembly GCF_053477565.2 of Lygodium microphyllum. Lineage (NCBI taxonomy): Eukaryota > Viridiplantae > Streptophyta > Polypodiopsida > Schizaeales > Lygodiaceae > Lygodium > Lygodium microphyllum. The sequence continues at coordinate 86,658,194 of NC_141161.1, read as the reverse complement.
TTCATGGAAGAAGAAGTGGAATATCTAGGTCACATTGTGGGAGAAAAAGAGATAAGAGTGGATCCTAACAAAGTGAAGTGTGTCAAAGAATAGCCTACACTGACTTCTTCTACATCTTTGCGGGGATTCCTTAGATTATCATCATTTTATAGAAGATTCATAAAAAATTATGCTCATGTGGCGGCTCCTTTAATCGATAGGCTAAAGAAAGAGTCTTTCTTTTGGGACTCTATAGCCGACAAGAGTTTCAATGAGCTGAAATCTCTCTTAATCTCAGCACCTATTCTTGTTTGCCCGGATTTCTCTAAGGAATTCACTATATGCGTGGATGCTAGTGGAAGAGGAGTTGGGGCTGTGGAGTTATAGCATATGAGAGTCGCAAGTTTGATAATAAGGAGCGTCAACTGCATGTCTATGAACAATAGATGTTAACAATTTTGCATGCTATTAAAAAGTGACATCATTATATATATGGTAGCCACTTCAAGGTTAAAAGCAACCACCATGTGCTGAAATATTTCCTTTCCCAACAAAATTTGTCTCCTAAACAACAGAGGTGACTAGCTACTCTTCAAATCTATGATTTTGAAATATCCTATATGGCTGGAAAAGACAACATTGTAGCGGATGCTTTATCAAGAATGTGGGCATGCTCCATCTCTACAATTTCAATTGTGCATAAGGATTGGATCAATGATATCCAAGAAGAGTATTTGCTTGATGAGGAAGCATTAAAAATGATGAGGGAATTTTGGCAAGGCAAAGGAGAAGAGTATTCCAATTTCAAATGGCATAACGGTCTTCTATGGTATCATGGTAGAGTCTACTTGACACCACAATCTTCTTTCAAAGATCGTATTTTGCATGAAATGAAATCTTCGCCTTTAGCGGGACACCATGGGCTATTCAAAACCTTAGATAATATCCACAAGATCTTCTATTGGAAGGGTATTTGGAGGGATGTTAAGGATTTTGTTATGCAATGTCTTCCATGCCAACAAAACAAGGACTATTCTCTTCTACCCGGCGGCTTACTTCAGTCACTTCCTATTCCTCATGGTAAGTGGACTAATATTACCATGGATTTTATTGTGGGATTACCTACAACAAAGCGTGGGTGGAATAGCATTTATGTGGTGGTGGACCAATTGACTAAATCAACCCATTTCATCCCTACCAAAGCTCAATTTACAGCAAAGCAAGTGGCTGAACAAATTATGGAATCTATCTTCAAGATTTATGGAATGCCAATGAAGATTGTGCCCGATCGAGACACTAAGTTTATGGGCAGTTTTTGGAGGAGTTTATTCTCTTCAATGGGAACTCTATTGACTCCAAGTATAGCATACCATCCACAAACCGATGGGCAAACAGAAAGAGTTAACAAATGGCTAGAGGTATACTTGCGGCACTTTTGCCATGACATACAAAATGCTTGGGACCATTTGCTTCACCTTGCGGAGTTTTTCTATAGCAATACTTATCATATGAGTATTGGAATGTCTCCTTTTGAAGCTCTATATGGTTATAAAGTGTAAGTACCCCCCGCCTTATTCCATGAAGATGTGAATCCATAAGCTCGTGAGGAGTTAGAAAGGATGGAGGCTCTTTTGAAGCAATGCAAGGTCAACATTCGGAAAGCTCAAGAGACTATGAAAGCCTATGCAGATGAGAAAAGAAGACATGTGGAGTTTGAGGAAGATGATTGGGTATTCTTGAAGGTTCCCAAGTCACGATATGCTTCTCTCAAAGGAGGGCACAATAAACTTGCTCATAGATTTTATGGTCCTTACCGCATTGTCAAATGAGTTGGGGATCTTGCTTATCAGCTTGATTTACCTTGAAGCACAAGAATTCATAATGTTTTTCATGTGTCTTAGCTTAAAAAGTATGTTGGTCCTCAAATCCAAGTTCTTGAAGAGCTCCCTCCCTTGGATGATGATGGTTTGATCATCTATGGGCCTAAAAAGATTATTGGTAAGAGGGAGAAGGTTTTAAGGAACCGAATTCTTGTGGAATACCTTATCAAATGGAAAGGTTATCTTGTTGTAGCATTCATCTTTGATTCTCAGCCATGCATGGCAATACATTTTCATGCCTAGGCCACCTTGGCTATGGTTTCTTTAGCATATTTGGTGTATTCTTGTATTTTCCTGTTATTTTGTTTGTTGTGAGAATTGTCTCTTTTACATAAAACATACTATAAAGTCGTTTTTGTATCCCAACGCATTTAAGCTTCAATTATTTTATGTATCTAAACCAAGTAATGGAAGCACTTTAGTCAAATTGTATTCACCATGTTTGATTTAATGAAACTATTTATTGCCACATAAGCTTCAAGGTACATTGGTTAAAAGGAACAATAGAGCATCAATATACAAAAGAACTTCGAGCCCAAGTCACAACATCAGCAATCAAGATCGAGCTAAAGGAAAAATTGCACTATCAAAATGGCTTTAAAATAGTCTTATAACCTGCAAGAGATAAACAATGTGCTTCAAAATGCATATTTTCATCAAAAACTCATTTCAAATGTCG